>NW_027533170.1:5127369-5253360 GCF_008692635.1 Crocuta crocuta
TTAGCAAGAAAGCAAGAAAACTGGGGAGGGGCGGGGGGGGGGAGAGAGAGAAAGAGAATGCTTAACCAACTGAGCCAGCCAGGTGCCCCCATATGTGACTTTAAATATCAATTGGGAAGAGCCAATCATTCCCTGTCATCTTGAGAACCCATACTGGAATGTCCTTCTCACTTGGTTTCTTGACTCACTGCACAGAGAGAGGGAGTGCCGGAAGCCAGCCAGGCCACAGCGGTAGAGAACAGTGGTAGTGAGAGCTGGAAAATGCCCTCTTGTACCAACAACCTTACTTCACCAAGAAGGACTTCCTCAGCTGAAGGTCAGATCGCTGGTTCTCGGAGAACACTGTTGGAGAAAGTGTAGAAACAGTCATGAAGCTCCTCTGGCTGAAGCAACTGTGAGGAAAGGAAAATCTGGGGCCACTCTGCCTCCCTCCAGGATTACCAAAGGTACTTTTTTAAAAGTCAGAAAAAGGAGAGCCTGGGTGGCTCCGTCGGACTTTGGCTCAGGTCATGATCTCATGGTTTGTGGGTTTGAGCCCCTCGTCAGGTTCTGTGCTGACAGTTCAGAGCCTAGAGACTGTTTCCGATTCTGTGTGTGTCTCTCTCTCTGCCCCTCCCCCACTCACACTCTGTCTCTCTCCGTCTCAAAAATAAATAAACAAACAATAAATAAATAAAAGTCAGCAATGGGGGGGACTTCTGGTGGCTCAGTTGGTTGAGCATCTGACTCTTGATTTCGGCTCAGGTCATGATCCCAGGTCATAGGATGGAGCCCCGCGGCCACCTCTGTGAGGAGCATGGAGCCTGCTTGGGATTCTCTCTCTGTCTCTCTCTGCCCCTCCCTCGGCTTACACAATCTCTCTCTCTTTCTCTCTAAACAAAAGTCAGAAACTGAATAGCAGCCGCTACAAGAGGTGGTGTGCAGGTGACACACCCCGCCATGTGCTGAGCCCTGCCCCGTTGGCGTGAAGTTGCCCTTGAAGGGACTGATTATGCAGTAATCAGGTGTAAGCATCAACTGGGGAAGCTTGTCAAAAAATGTATGTGGTGTCCTGGCCCCGTCCCTAGAGAATCCAGTTCTTCAGGGCAGGAGTCAGGACCACTACGCTTGCAGCAATTTCCCCAGCAACCGCAGGGCATTCTGGTGCGGAAGGTGTGCAGAACACACTTAAACACCACGCGGGTCGCTGTGTTTGAGACATTCTTCTGCCAGAATGCATATACCTAAGCCATTTTTAAGTTTATTTATTTTGAGAGAGTGTGTGTGTGTGTGCACAAGAGGGGGTGGAGCAGAGAGAGGGAGAGAAAGAGAATCGAGCTCAGGAACCATGAGACCATGACCTGAGGCGAAGTCAAGAGCTGGTTGGTCAACCAACCAAGCGACGCAAGCACTCCAGGTCTAAACTATTTCTTAGTAACACTTCTAAAGTTCAGTCCAAGTTTCCTTTGACTTTGTTTCCCAGCCTCTGCCAATCACGGACCTATTCTAGGAAGAACAGAGAGAACACTTCATCAGGAGACCTGGGTTCTAACTTCGCAGTGCTACCAGCTTGTACTGGGGTATTAGGCTTCTAAGTTCTTTGGGCTTTGGTTTCCCCATCTTTCATTGAAAAGAATTTTTTTCATACAGAGCTTCACAGCACCCCAGGACATCTATATTTTCCCCAGACCCACAGATTTAATGTGGGGCAAAGGATAGACTAATAGTCTGGGATGAAGCACATCCTCCCCACCCCCGTCCCTCCATCACACACACGGACACACATACAAGACCCAACTCCTCCAGGAACCAGACCAGCTTGGCATGGAATTTTTAATTTATATCTAGGAATTCTAATAATGGTTTTGTTTGGTCTGGGAAGAAAGCCCACTGCTGATTTTATTTTTTAATCCACAGGATTTAAAGAGATCTTTAAAGAGTCCCTTTGATCTCTGGTGTCTATGATTCTAGAAACCCTGGAGGGAATCCATGGCACAAATCCTTCTCAGTGGGATTTTTTTGGGGGGTCCCGTGCCGTGCCCAGTTTTATTAAGCTGGGGAGAAAGGATTTGCTTCTGGGCAGGATGTTGTATTAAGAGCCAGAGGCGTGAGTGGGTGACATGGGTGTTATGGCAATTGGTGCTTACCAGGGAATCAACTCAAGAGTCACTTAAGCCTGGGGACACCTGCATGGCTCAGTCGGTTAAACATCAACTCTAGGTCGGGTCATGATCTTGCAGTTTGTGAGTTCAAGCCTCGCATCAGCCTAGCTGCTATCAGCGCAGATCCCGATTCGGATTCTCTGTCCCTGTCTCTCCCTGCCCTTCCCCCGCTCACAAGCACACCCTCTCAAAAATAAATAAAAACATTAAAAGAAAAAAATTGTATAAAAGAGTCACTTAAGCCTAATTATCCGAGACAATGGTCCATCCAATTCTGCTCTGTCTCTACTACAGTTACTGTTTCCCCCTCATGTTACCCCTATCACAGTGATGTCCCTGAGAAATTATCTACAAGTTGTGGTATGGACAATGGCAACAGACTGTGCAGAGGACTGCCAGAACATTCGAAAGGTACAGTTCCTCTGAAAGGCATCCTGTCATCTCAAAACAAGATAAGATAATCCCTCTGAGTTCTTTCTCTCTGTTCAAGGACAATGTGCTATCACCCCAGCAACGAGAGCAGCAAACAAGAGAGGTTTGCTCCTCCCAGGTTGGGCAGCAGTGACCACGTTCAACCATGGTAACGTGCTATCCAGAAAGGGTGAGGCATCTGGAATGTGGCGGGAGCAGACCAAGTTCTTTCTTTGGCCAAAGGGAATGAAGTACTGAAGGGATTAATGACTTCCACTAATTGAAGAATCAGTGGATATCCTTCCCATTCATATGTGTAAATAAGGACAGTGCAGTACAAAGAAATACCTCTGGACATGTTGGAAGACACAAATGGCACCTGCCCCAGATTGTCAGCCCATTGCTGGGAAGTGCTCTGTCCTCCACATCAGACATTTTCTCTTCAGAACACAGCCTGGCAGCCACAGGCACTCACCTGACCCTGGACTAATGCGTGCTCACACCACTCTAACCATCTCCTGGCTGGTAGGACATACCTCATCTTAGGTAGTCCCTAGATGGCTGTTCAGATTGCCACCAATAGAAAAATAAAATTATAGGAGCACCTGGGTGGCTCAGTCAGTTTAGGGTCTGACTTCGGCTCAGGTCATGATCTCACGGTTCGTGGGTTGGATCCCGGTGTCAGGCTGAGTACTGACAGCTCAGAGCCTGGCTCCTGTTTCAGATTGTGTCTTGCCCCACTCTCTGCTCCTTCCCTCTCTCCTCTCTCTCTCTCAAAAATAAATAAACATTAAAATTTTTTAAAAAATTATAGAGCTACCACCTGTAGGTAAAAACTCTGCTTATATATAAATTAAAACTTTCTTTATAATGCAGTAAGCTTTGCCCAAATTTCGAGGAACGTTATAAGGAAACTAAACTTCTGATTAAATAAGTTGCAGAAAGCAAGTCTGCTTTGGCAAAACCCAATCCAACAAATGAATTCCTTTATTTGTTTATTCATCTGTTGGTGCCTCTTAGGTGCCAGACGGTGTGGGGAATTGCAGGAAACCCAAATCGAACACGGCCCCCATCCTGAAGAGGAGTGTGTAACACACAGACACACGAAAAATATCAAATTAATAAGAATGACATCATGAAAGATATAAGCTAAGCACTGTGGAAATTTAGAGTGGAGAGGACTTTTGCCCAAAGGATGGATAGGATTTTTACAGGTAGACATGAAGGACAGTGTACAGTAGGGAGAAGAAAAGTCTCACTGTAGCCAAGGCCCACAACCTTCCGAGTTGTATGTGTTTAGGGAGACTTTTTTTTAGGAAAATTGTGGATACAATTTGACTACAGGGCAGGGTAGGAGGGCAAGGTAGAGGGAAAAAGCAGTGGGCAAAGGTTGAGGACTTCGGGCTTAGTACTGAAAGCAATGGAGAGTGATTCAAATGGACAGTAATGTGATGAGAGCTGGGTATTAGGAAATTTGACCCGGTTCTTGGTGTGAGTTGGGTTACGGGAAGGACAGAAGTGAAGGCAGGAAGGTCGGTTCAGGGGCCCCCGATAAGGAGGTCTGGATCAAGAGTTGACCACTGAAATGGACAGAATGCAAGGGACAGAGGAGCCATTGCTCAGGTTGAATGCTCAGGACTTGGTGTGGAATTGGCTGGAGGAAGCAAGCAATCAGAGACGACTGAACTCTCTACCAGGCTCTGGGGAGAAGGGAGCTAATGTATTTAACACAGACAAATCAGGAAGAAACATATCTTGGGAAGATAAAATTAAGTTTGATTTGGGGGAGTTTCTTAGATTAGGTTGTGTGAATTGAACCTGCCTTCAATGAATTCTTTTATCAAAAATTGCACCACCATCAGTAGAACAGAGTCTGAAGGGAAATATGACTGAGGTAGGAAAATCCATGTAGCCCCTGAAGGAATGAAAAATGCTTTACAAGGACAGTCTATCCTGTGTGATTTGCCCAGATAAGCAGGTGCAGATTCATTTAATTTGATGTTTCCATTCTATTAATAATTTTTTTCAATTGTACTGAGGTATAATTGATGAATTGATGAATTGTAATATATTTAAAGTGTAAAATGTGCTGATTTGATACACATATACACTTAAGAAAGTCCCACTGTGATTTAATTAACACATCCGTCAGTGTACATATACATCTTTTTTTGGATGAGATTGGAGGCAGAGTGAGAACAGTAAAGATCTACCCTGTTAGGGGAGCCTGGGTGACTTCATCAGTTAAGCATCTGACTCTTGATTTCAGCCCATCATGATCTCAAGTTTGGTGGGACAGAGCCCCCCAGTCGGGCTCTGTCCTGACAGCATGGAATCTGCTTGGGATTCTCTCTCTCTCTCTCTCTCTCTCTCTCTCTCTCTCTTTCTCTGCCCCTCCCCCACTCATGCATGAGCACTCTCTCTTTTTCTCAAAATAAATAAATAAACTTTAAAGATCTACCGTCTTGGGGTGCTTGGGTGGTTCAGTCAGTTAAGTGTCTGACTTTAGCTGAGGTCATGATCCCCAGTTCATGAGTTCGAGCCATGCCTCAGGTTCTGTGCTGACAGCTCTGAGCCTGGAGCCTGCTTCAGATTCTGTCATTCCCTCTCCCTCCCTCTTACTCTGTCTCGTTCTCTCTCTCTCCTCCACTCATGCTCTGTCTCTGTCTCTCTCTCTCTCAGAAATAAACTTAAAAAAATAAACATCTACCCCCAGCAAATTTCAGTTATACAGTTCAGTATTATCTATAGTCAACGTGTTACACATTATATCCTCAGGCTTTATTTGTCTTATGATTAAAGGCTAATACCCTTTACCAGCCTCTCCCTATTTCCCCACTCCCAAGGCCCTGGCTACTATTATTCTACTCTCCGTTTCTCTGAGTTCAACTTTAAAACAAAACAAGACAAAACAGAACTTATATCCCACACAGAAGCAGATTTCACTTAACTTAGATTGTTATGAAGTTTACTTCTTAGGCACGCAATGGGAAGAGCTGTCATGTTAGTTTCAAAAAACCTCATCTCTGTGTGAGTAATTAAAGTTGTTTTTAGGGGTGGGGCGCCTGGGTGGCTTAGTCGGTTAAGCGTCCGACTTTTGCTTAGGTCATGATCTCGCGGTTCGTGGGTTCGAGCCCCCCGTTGGGCTCTGTGCTGACAGCTAGCTCAGAGCCTGGAGCCTATTTCAGTCTGTGACTCCCTCTCTCTCTGACCCTCCCCTGCTCACGCTGTCTCTCTCTCTCTCCTAGAAATAAATAAAGAATATTAAAAAAAAAAAAGTTGTTTTTAGGGGCGCCTGGGTGGCTCAGTCAGTTAAGCGTCATGATCTCACAGTTCATGGGTTCAAGCACTGCATTGGGCTCTGTGCTGACAGCTAGCTCAGAGCCTGGAGCCTGTCTTTGGATTTTGTGTCTCCCTCTCCCTCTGACCCTTCCCAGCTCGTGCTGTGTGTGTCTCTCTCAAAAATAAATAAAAAACATTAAAAAAAAATAAAGTTGTTTTTAATGCTGCATGGAAATCTAGTTCTACTTACTTTGCTATGCTGTTTCTTCTTCCAAGATACACATTTGTGTGCATATGTTAATTCAGCCATTATGTGCAAGAACTTCAAGATTTTTTTGCCATCTACAACATTTTAAGATCAATGCAATTAAACGATGTTTGATTCCCAGGACACCTGAATGGCATGGTCAGTTGAGCTTCTGACTCTTGATCTCAGCTCAGGTCTTGATCTTGTTCTCAGGGAACTTGAGTTCAAGCCCTATGTTAGGCTCCAGGCTGGGCGTGAAGCCTAGTTAAAAATAAAAATAAAAAATAAAAAATAAAAAAAAACCCACAAGAAAAACACTACTTTTGATTCTGACGTGCTCTTTCTTTACCCATATCAGGTATTGACAGGGATTTGCAATGGGTCTCAAAGAATCAATTATCTCAATTATCTCAAAGAAGATAATTTGCCTTTAATATATAGGTTTTACTGTTAGTCTCGGAAAGTCAAACCTAAATTCAATTTTGAAATTTTTTTTTAATGTTTATTTATTTTTGAGGGAGACAGAGTGAGAACGGGGGAGGGGCAGAGAGAGAGGCCTACATAGAATCCAAAGCAGGCTCCAGGCTCTGAGCTGGCAGCATAGAGCCCGATGCAGGGCTCGAACCCACAATCTATGAGATCCTGACCTGAGCCGAAGCTGGACGCTCAACCAACTGAACCACCCAGGCGCCCCTAAATTCAGTTTTTCAAACTTCAAAACTTCAAAGTCCAAAATGGCTAGAAACAGAACTCTTATTTTGGGAAGCAATTTTCACATATTTTTTCCAAAATAGCCACAAAATAATCTTTTCACCCCTTTTGTAAGCAAACTGATGAACAAATTCATCTCAAGCTATTTCAGAGATTCAAGCAAACACATCCATAAGGTCAGTCTAGTCTATCTTGGGTCTCAGCATGAGGGTTCTAGAGGGTGCTTTTGGAACGGCTGAGCAAAATCACATAGAAAAGAGGTAAAATGGGTTGTGGCGCTGAAACCAAGCCCCTGGCTGATCAGTGGCACCACCCCCCCAGCCCCCGGGCCCCAGGACTCCAGAGGGCCTTGCAGGCTGGGGTTATCCCAACAAAAAGAACAGTAATAAAAGTAACCTTCGCTGCTGTAGTATATCTACTTAGGCTGGGCACATTGCTGCATATTCACAACGCCGTTCCATCCTGTTTGTAACAACCCGGTGATGGTGTGACCCCGTGACGTGTGTTTTTAATCCTCATGTTACAGATAAGGGCATCAAAGGCTCCGAGCGAGCTGCAAAGTGGCAGATTTATGATCCAGAAGGGTCATCTGCCTCCAAACTGTGTTCCCTTCTCTCCAGAAAGCTTTTCTCACACACTTGAGCAAGAGGCCAGTTAAGAATCCTGGCTGTGGGCTGAGCGGTTCAGATGCTGGGGGCCAGGAAACTGAGCCCTTGGGCATAAAACCGAGCCGCTTTCCAAGTTCTGGCGAAGGACCTTCATTTCAGCGGGTTTGACTTTTCCATTCCACTGGAGGTTATTTTCTGATTTCTCCCGCTCATCAAAAACTAAATATTTTTCTACTGTTGTGTGAAAACAAGATACAAGATTCTATGGTCCTTCTACCAACCCTCATGATGTTTTTGCTTCCTTCCTCTCTAAAGGAGAGCTTTCAAATGCTAATTCTTCCCCTTCTCCCACTCTTAATTCCTGCTTGTTGAGATCCTTCGGTAACTTTACTTCTGAACTATTATTACGTTTTCCTTTGCCATGTAAGTCTTCAACTCTTCAATTTTGAGGCTCTTGGACACTTAGATCACACATTGCCGAGCTCTGCACCGCTATGTGTTCAGATTTAACAATGTGTGCTGGAGAGCACATATCAGTCTTACATCTTCTCTTGAGCTTCCCTTAGCTTGAAATACTCTTCCTTAGTATTTTCCTGAGCTAGGACACATGTGGGATACATCATCTAAATCATCACATATTCATCAGTAGGTTTCTTTTTGCTCTGGGAGGCAAAGGGCATCTTGGCTGAGAGCAGGCTTTTTGATGACATTCCTTGCTTTCAATGTCAGATAGATATTCCACAGACTCCTGCCTTCGGTTGTTGCCATGGAGTCTTAGTCTGGAGCCAATCGGATACTTTGTCTTTTGTCTGGAGGCCTGTAAGATGCCTCTTTATCCTTGCAATTCAGAAAACTAACCAAGAGATATCTAGGAAAAGACGTATTATTTATTTTTCTGATTCTGCCTGGAACTTGCTGAATCTTTTCAGGGTGATGTCTTCACTTTAACTAAACCAGAACTTTTGTTCTTTGTTTTGAGATATTTCTCCTCCTCCTCCCCCCTCTCCTTCCCCTCCCCCCTTCTTCTTTCTTCTCCTCCTCCCCTTCCCCCTCCTCCTCTTCTTCAGATATTTCTTCTGCTTGATTATCACACCATTAATTAGATTCTCAACTTCATTTTTTCTCCCTTTTTATGTTTTCACTGAATAATTTCGCTTCAGAATAACACTGGCTGTGTCCAGAGAGTCCTCGGGTGCATGCTTATTTATTTATTATTTGTTTATTATTAAAGTCGTTTTCTGTCTCCCCTGGCAACTAGTACAGTAGAAGCTAGCCCAATTCTGGATGTTCTGGTTGCTCTTTATTGGGTTTTTGTTTTCTTTTTTTCTGGCTGCTGGGTTGCCAAAGACTCTTTCTTTCTTCTTTTAAATCCCACTATAATGAACATACAGTGTTATATTAGTATACACAGTGTACAATATAGTGATTCAACAATTCTGTACATTTCTCAGAGCTCATCAAGATGCTAAGACCGTTTCTTTGTTTACTCTTGGCTCTCTCTGCCCCTGAGGGTGGGTCAAGCTATGGAGGTGCATTAAGTAGAGGGGAAGCTGTGAGGGATACCGCAGATGCAGGGGTAGACCTGCAATGGACAAGCAGACAAGCCGTAACTCCTTCCTTGGTCAAGTGTCAGAGAGGAGCTTCCTGCTCCCTTTCTTCTCATCAGTAAAGGCTAGTGGTCCTCATGGAACGAGAGGAAGCTTGTAATCCTGTTTAGCTGCTTCAGGGTGACCAGCAGTGCTTCCTGCCCCCTTGGAAGCAGACTGGCCAGTCTATCTTCTCAACTGGAGATCTACAGATCGTTTCAAGGTAATCTTTCCCCAAGATCCAATCCTTATCCTAGAATCCTTCCTCTCTACTTCAGAGAAGCTGGTCAGATGTTTAACAAAAGTGCTAAGACTATTCAATGAGAAAAGAAGATTCTTTTCAACAAACAGTACTGAACAACTCTGTAGCCACAAGCAAAGGAATGAAACTGAGGGGTGCCTGGGTGGCTCAGTTGGTTAAGTGTCCATCTTCAGCTCACAGTTTGTGAGTTTGAGCCCTGCACTGAGAGCGCAGAGCCTTCTGTCTCCCTCTTTCTCTGCCTCGCCCACTTGTGCTCTGTCTCTCAAAAATAAACATTAAACAGATTTCTTTAAAAAGTAATTAAATTGAATGCTTACATCACACAGTATATAAAAATTAGCTCAAAGTGGATCAAAGACCTACACGTAAGAGCTGAAACTATAAAATTCTTAGAAAAAAATTGACGGGTAAATCTGTAGTACCTTGAATTTGGCAATGCATTTTTATAGGACACCAAAAGCACAAGCAGCAAATGAAAAAATGCAAACCTTGGATTTAATCAAAATTAAAGACTTCTGTGGTTCTAGGGACACTATCAAAAAAGTGAAAGAGCACAAACACAATGGAAGAAAGTATTTGGAAATAATATATCTGATGAGAGACCTGTAGCTGGACTACCTGAAGAGCTCTTACAACTCGATAATAAACAGACAGCACATTTTTTTAAATGAGGAAATGATCTGAAAAGACATTTCTCCAAAAAAGATCTACCAAAGGACCAATAAACATGAAAAAGATGCTGGACATTATTAATGATCAGAGGAATGCAAATCAAAACCACAGTGAGATACCATTTTACACTTACTAGAATGACTCGAATCAAAAAGTCAGGGGGGCCTGGGTGACTCAGTTGGTTAAGTATCTGACTCTTGATCTCAGCTCAGGTCATGATCTCATGGTTTGTGGGATGGAGCCCCAGGTCAAGCTCTATACTGACATGACAGAGCCTGCTTGGGATTCTCTTTCCCCCTTTTTCTCTACCCCTCCCTGGTTCATGCTCTCTCTCTCCAAATACATAAATAAAATTTTTTAAAAGGCAGATAATGACAAGTGAGGATGTGGAGAAATCAGAACCCTCCATACACTGCTGGTGGGAATATGAAATGATGCAGGCACTTTGGAAAGCAGTCTGGCAGCTCCTCAAATAATTAAACAGGGTTTCCATTTGACCCAGGAGTTCTACTCCTAAGTAACAACCTAAGTGGAAACAAGCCAAATATCCATCAGATGATGAATGGATAAACAAAATCGGATATATCCATACAATGAAATATTGTTTGACCCTACAAAGGAATAAAGTACTTTTACTTGCTGTGGCACGCATGACCTTGAAAATATTATGCTAACAGGGGCACCTGGGTGGCTCAGTCATGTGAGTGTCCAACTCTTGATTTCGGCTCAAGTCATGATCTCATGGTTCATAGGTTCAAACCCTGAGTCCGGCTCCGTGCTGTGGAGCCTACCTGGGATTCTCTCTCTCCCTTTTTCTCTGCCTCTCCCCTACACACGTGCATTCTCTTCTTCTCTCTCAAAAAATAAATTAAGTAAACTTAAAAAAGAAAAAGAAAAAAGAAAAGAAGTAAAAGAATCCAGTTACAAAAGATGGCATATTATGTGATCCCATTTATATGGAATGTCCAGAATTGGCAAATCTAGAGAGACAGAAAATAGATTAGTGGCACCCAGAGCTGGCTGGTCATTGGGAGTTGGGAGCAGTGGAAAGAGTGAGGGGAGGGGACAAAAGCAAATAGCTTAAGGGTGAAGGTTTCTTTTGCAATGCTGAAAATGTTCTAAAATTGTCGTTGCGGAGGCACCTGGGTAGCTCAGTTGGTTAAGTGTCTGATTTCAGCTCAGGTCATGATCTCACTGTCTTTTAATTAAATCCCCATTTAAATTTAATTTATCTCTAATTGCCTTTATGTATATATACATTTAGATTAAAAGACAAATATGGCATGGGACATATTTTATTCTAACAGTATTTGTTATTTATGTGAAATAAATCAACCATCTAATTACACACCACTTTCCTTAATTTCATTTCCCTGAGGACTTGGCTCTCCTTACTACTTCCTGGCTTTGCCAAATCTGCTTATAAAATTCCTGTGGTCACAGTCTATATTCCACTTACATTGTGACAGATCAGCTACAGTGGTCTCATTCAGTTTATTTATTACTTTGCCCACCTACTTAACATCCATTAATGAGAAAACGTGCTTGATATTATCATTATAAGACAGTATGCTAAACATATACCAGCATAAAGCTAAAATTCGGATAATTCATCTTCAAATTTGGTTTGTTGAAGCACATACCATCTTTCAAGGCATAACTTGCTTTTCAAAAAAATTTAATTACTTAGTTTATTTTAAGTAGGCTCTACACTCAGCATGGGGCTTGAACTCACAACTCTGAGATCAAGACTGCAAGCTCTACTGACGGAGCCAGGCAGGTGCCCCCATAACTTGCTTTTTTTTTTTTTTTTAAAGTATAGCACAAGCAGGGGAGGGGCAGAGAGAATCCCAAGCAGGTTCCGGGCTGTCAGTCAGAGCCTGGATGGGCTTGAACTCAAGAACCGCGAGATCACAAGCCGCAATCAAGAAACGATTGCTTAGCAACTGAGCGACCCAGATGCCCATTGTTGTCCTTTTTTACTTCCTTCTTCTTCAACAATACATGTGATTCCACTTGCTCCCATGTTAGAAGAATATTTAGCAACATCCAGTAAAAAAAATCAAATTCCTCAAAGGATAATACTGACTTCAAAACCTGGTTATAAGTGCCATAATAATGATCTACTTCGACTTGGGATTTCTCTTCCTGTTCAAAAGTACTACTGTCTTTTTCACGAACAGCCTTGCTAACCAAAGGGATAAAGTTGGTTTCGAAAGGTCCCTAACACACTCAGCAAATTCCTTTAAACAGGGGAGTACATTGAAAACACTGTAGATCTGGGGCGCCTGGGCGGCTCAGTCAGTTAAGCATCCGACTTCGGCTCAGGTCATGATCTCACGGTTCGTGGGTTCCAGCCCCGCGTCGGGCTCTGTGCTGACAGCTCAGAGCCTGGAGCCTGTTTCGGATTCTGTGTCTCCCTCTTTCTCTGACCCTCCCCCCTCACACTCTCTCCCTCTCTTTCACAAATAAATAAAAACATTAAAAAATTAAAAAAAAGGAAAACACTGTAGATCTTCTTTCACTTTGCATAATCCTCTTACTAAAGTGACTGCAAATAATGATCAAGAAATAGGTAGCTTTGCCAGAATAAGTTACACTAGTCTCCCCTTCTCTGGGATTTGGCCTTTCTGCCGTTTCAGTTTCAAGCCGTCAACCCCTACCAGAAGCAGGGGCGTCAGAAGGTCATCAGAAGCCTGACGCCACGCCTTGAAGTCACAAAGTCTGCTGCACACCCCTCGCTTCTCCCATTTGGTGCATCACAAAGTCTGTGACAGGCCCCTCACGTGGGAATTTTATCATCTCACATCATCACGGGAAGGGTGAGTATAGTCCGACGGGATGTTTTGCAAGCCAGAGACCACGTTTGCATAACTTTTATTACAGTACCTTGCTGTACTTGTTCTCTTTTATTATTTGTTATTGTTGTTACTCTCTTACTGTGCCTAAGTTACAAATTAAACTTTATCGTAGGTATGTAGGTATAGGAAAAACACAGCATATGTAGGATTCGGTCCTATTTGCTGTTTCATATGGGAGGTGGTAGAATGTATCCCGTATGGATTGGGGGGGAGGGGAGTTACTGTACTAAAACTCAGTAAGAGCAGCGCCTGGGTGGCTCAGTCAGTTAAGCCTGCAAGTTCGGCTCAGATCACGATCTTGTGGTTTGTGAGTTCGAGCCCCGTGTTGGGCTCTGTGCTGACAGCTCCGAGCCTGGAGCCTCCTTCAGATTCTCTGTTTCCCTCTCTCTCTGCCCCTCTCCTGTTTGTACTCTGCCTCTCTCTTTCAAAAATAAATAAACATTAAAAATTTAAAACAACAACAACAAAAATTTAGGGGTCCTTTTCTTCATAGTTAAACTATGATTTTATGCTTTAAGTGATAAAGTGAGAATTCTTTCCCATGTGTTTATTAGAACTCAATCATGCCAACAAAATCATGACAGTTTTAGTTGCTCAGTACCAAGAGGGTAATGCTGCTAACAGTGTTACTATAAATGCTGAAGTTTCATAACAAGGCGTGATGGTGTCCAAAGAAAGAACATCATGCTATTTGAGCATCATTACACAGACTATGAGCAGGACAGCCAGTGGTTTCTGTGGAATCCTATGCTTTGCTTCAACTTTGAATAACCTTTTTCTACACCTTTCCACAAACAGTGGCATGTTCTACCTCCAATTCAACGTATCTTATTAAGTCTGGCTTACAAGAGTCTTTGCTACAATTTCCTAAGGTTTCTGAAGTCTCATCTGGAAGGGTCTTCTTGGACAATGGCCTTGTATGCAGTCCTGTTTCCCAAGAAAATATTGCCCAAGCAAGAGGAAAGCGTTTTCTGACTGTGGTTACTTGCATTCGGCCGCTATACTGCAGAAAAGACGAGGCGTTGACGTCTTTGCTAACCTGTAGCAATGAATGCGGCGTTTACACTTTGTAGTATTGCTGTAGATTTTGTTCTCCCCCTTGATTTGATGCTTTTTAGTATTTGTTTGCAGTTTTGAAACAAGGATATACTTCTTTTTTTTCTGATTTAGATTATCATTTTATTTTATTTTTTAATTTATATCCAAGTTAGTTAGCATATAGTGCAGCAATGATTTCAGGAGTAGATTCCTTAAGCCCCTTACCCATTTAGCCCATCGCCCCCCCAATCCCTCCAATAACTTTCTGTTTGTTCTCCATAGAGAAAATAGTTCTGATAGCAGTACATTTAAACAGTCATTCAAGGGGCGCCTGGGTGGCTCACTCGGTTGAGTGTCCGACTTTGGCTCAGGTCATGAGAGCACTGCCCGTGGGTTCAAGTCCTATGTTGGGCTCTGTGCTGACAGCTCAGAGCCTGGAGCCTGCTTCAGGCTCCGTCTCTTTGCCCCTCCCTGCTTGCACTCTGTCAATCTCTCAAATATAAAATTAAAAAACATTTAAAAAAATAATAAACAGTCATTCAAGCTGAATGTCTGATGATCTAGACCACGGAAGGCCATTACAGCCTCTGCTGTGATTATCTTCATCTGAATTTCTCTAAATCATAAAAAAAAGTTATTTTATTGTTTTCTTTGATACTAATTGAGGAAATCGCACATCTCTTATGCTCAGCTGCTAGGGTGTGCTGCTTTGCATCTGACAGTATTTATAGCGAGTGAACAATTGCATATTACACGAAAAGCTTCAAAGGATTTTTATTTTCTCATTTTATAAGTGTCCACCGTTCAGGAATTGGTCATAAAACTTTTGTATTCTCACATTTGGGGGTTCAGTTATATGCAAATGAAGAAACTACCAGTTTGCTTTCTCCATCACTGCAGAATTTGAAGACTGAATTTGGGAGTCTCATGACCATGTCACTGCCATCAGCCACTCACAAATCTGAACTCCTCATGGCCTGTCACCGGGAGCTGAAGAGTTGCAAGCTTGCCAACTAACAATGAATTGAACTCCTTGAACTCTGATGCAGAAAAGGTAAACTTTCTGTTTGCTACAAGGGAAATCTATACAGCTGACTCGAACAACACGGGTTGGAAGTGCACATTTCCATTTATGTGGAGATTTTTAAAAGATAAATACAGTACGGAACCGTGAATGTATTTTCTCTTCCTTACGGTTTTCTTTTTTAAGATTTTATTTGTAAGTAACCTCTACCCCCAATGTGGGGCTCAGATTCACAACCCCAAGATCGAGAGTCCCACGTTCTTTGACTGAGCCCGCCAGGCACCCCCTTATGGTTTTCTTAATAATATTTTTTTCTCTAACTTATTTGCTTGTAAGACTAAAGTATGGAGTATACATAACATAAGAATATGGCTGCTAATCTACCATATATGATAGCCAGAAGGCTTCTGGTCAACAGTAGGCCATTAGCCATTAAGGTTTTGAGGATTCAGAAGTTCTATGCAGATTGTCAACCTCAGGGTCAGCGGCCCTCACCCCTGGATTGTTCAAGGGTCAGCTGTGTTTGTAAGACACTGTTTTCTTGAGAAGCCAGAGCTGACCTTACGTAAGGTTTCCAGAAGCGTGACATCCAGGGATCAGTGGGCTTTCAGAAGTGGGAGTGTGTACCAATTGAAAGAGATTTTCATCTGCGTTAGTGCATTTGCTGGAGAAAGGCTGCTATCGACCAGCTAACCACGACCTTCAGAAGGAGCTTGGCTGCCGGATTGAGGCGCTTTTTGAGTGGCTGTTGCCTAGAAGCATGTGCTGTCCCAGATTGTGGACTTTGAGGACCGGAGGTTTATCACCAAATGGCTGTCAGAAGCTTGGGGCTGTTACTGATTTGCTCGCTTTTAGATACTTGGAGTGAGGCTGTTAAGTGGCTGCCTTCCAGAAACGGGCCACAGGAGTAGGCTACAAGTGTTTGGCTGATTTTCAGAGCATGTGCACTCATACGAAGTTAACTTGACTTAACAATGCTGACTTGTTCACAGCTTGGGAATTGGGTGGAAGAATAGTCTTTACTTCAGTATGAAAAATAAATACTCTTCCTTCTGAGTTCCCTTTTTGGATCTCCCTGCAGCCAGACCTGCAGGAGAGGCAATAAGAGGTGGTTCAGGCCACCTGGGTGGCTCAGTCTGTTAAGCGTCCGACTTTGGCTCAGGTCATGATCTTGCAGTTCGTGGGTTCGAGCCCAGTGTCAGGCTCTGTGCTGACAATTGAGAGCCTGGAGCCTGCTTCGGATTCTGTGTCTCCCTCTCTCTCTGCCCCTCCTCCACTCACACATGGTTCAGATGTTTGTGGATGTATGTTTGGCAGCTGGTAGGGCCATGTAAGTGATGTAAGTTCCAATTACTGGGGCAGACAAATAGCTCTAGCTGCTGATTTTTGTAATTTCTTTTAAAAAGCTGAAAACAGGACACGTAAGGTGTCATGAGAAAGTACAGGGCTCAGGACAACATGAGTATGGGGCATGTCCTGGGTATACAGGATACCGGCAACCCCGCCTAAATATAATATTCTCGCTATAACACACATTAAGCATCGCAGCAAAAGTACTTGCTTTCCAAAACTGTTTAAAGAAATTGTTTTTTAAACATCATCTAAATGGCCTGGGTTTCTTTAAACACCTACATTATTATTATTTATTTATTTTTTTACAAATAGTTTATTGTCAAGTTGGTTTCCATATAACACCCAGTGTAAACACCTAAATTATTTTGAGCTTATGTCTTTTTTTCTCTTTCTCGTCGAATCTCCCCAAATAGTATGGGGATATTTAAGATCTGTTCTGTAAAAGGACGTGCTTAGTTTTCTCTCCTGATGACGATGGTAATAATTTCCCAGTAAGAGATTTTTAACCTAAGGTCTGATTTTGCACTTCACCCTCTGCTTTTGTTTACCTCTTTGCTATAATAATGTAAAACTATGATTCCACCCTCTCTATTAGATCGATAAATACCACCAGGAATATGATTAATGGGTAGTGCTGCGTTTTTAAAATAGCAAGTCAAGAATTTTATATTTCTTTTTCTTTTTTAAAACAATTTTTAAAAATGTTTATTTATTTTTGAGAGAAATAGAGACAGAGTGTGAGCAGGGGAGAGGTGGAGAGAGAGAGGGAAACACAGAATCCGAAGCAGACTCCAGGCTCTGAGCTGTCAGCCCAGAGCCAGGTGCAGGGCTCGAACTCACAAACCATGAGATCATGACCTGAGCAGAAGCCAGGCACTTAACTGACTGAGCAACACAGGTGTCCCATTTCATATTTCTTTAGATGTTTCTTAAAACAGTTTATGCAGATCATAAGGCAAAGGCATTAAAAAAATTTTTTTTAACGTTTCTTCACTTTTGAGAGACAGAGACAGAGTGAGTGGGGGAGGGACAGAGAGAGAGAGGGAGGCACAGAATCCAAAGCAGTCTCCAGGCTCTGAGCTGTCAGCACAGAGCCCAACACATGGCTTAAACCCAGAGCAATGAGATCGTGACCTGAGCTGAAGTCGGATGCCTACCTGACTGAGCCACCCAGGTGCCTCATAAAGCAAAAGCATGTTTAAATCAGCTTTAAGAGGGGTGCCTGGGTGGCTTAGTCGGTTAAGCGTCTGACTTTCGCTTAGGTCATGATCTCGCCGTTCGTGGGTTCAAGCCCCGCGTCGGGCTCTGTGCTGACTGCCAGCTCAGAGCCTGGAGCCTGTTTCAGTCTGTGACCCCTCTCTCTCTGATCGTCCCCTGCTCACGCTGTGTCTCTCTCTCTCTCTCCTAGAAATAAATAAAATAAATAAATAAAATATTAAAATAATAAATAAATAAAACATTAAAATAAATAAATCGGCTTTAAGAAATCTCTCATAGATCTCTTAATGGAGATCACATCATAATAATACGGATATAAATGTGCTTCATTTTATGCTATATGCAAATAACCTAAAATAATAGCTGTGGTTTAATGGAAATCTATTGTAAGTAATTTTGTGAGACCCAACTGTAGTTCCAGACACCTGAAAGCCCATCCATCAGGTGCATTGGATCAGAGGGAGGTCGTAGTTATTAATTAGGGAATCCTGTGGCCCCTGGGTGGCTCAGTCAGTTAAGTGTCCGACTTCAGCTCAGGTCATGAGCTCACAGCTTGTGAGTTCCAGCGTCGTCTTGGGCTCTGTGCTGACAGGTCAGAGCCTGGAGCCTGCTTCAGATTCCATGTCTCTCTTTGTCCCTCTCCCCTCATGCTCTGTCTCTCTCTCAAAAATAAACATGAAAAATTGTTTTTGTATAAACTAGAGAATCCTGTGTAGAACAGCTGGGCAGGTTGTCCCCTCCCCCTTTCCCCACGTAACGCAAAGCAGACGCAGCTGCTCTTGACCCCCCACAAGGGACCTAGGTCTGAAATAGACGAGCATTGTCCCAGAGAGCTGATGACACGTGAGAGGGACAGGAAGGACACTCACACAGATGACACCTGTTGGAACACCTCCTCCCTATGTGTACTGCCCCCTCCCCCCCCAATCCCAGGAGACAAGAGGTAGGAAACAGAAGCTGAATCCACAGACACTTAAACACAGACCACAGATACAAAGATAAGCAAACAGCCAAGAATCACCATTCGAGCAATACTAGGAAAGAAAAGCATCAACCCCAACAAAAAATGAACACTTGAAGAAAAGACCTCAAGATAGTTTTTTAAGTTTACTTACTTATTTTGAGAGAGAGCGAGAGCAGGGGAGGGACGGGGAGAGAGGGAGAGACAATCCCTAGCAGGTTCCTCACTGTCAGCACAGAGCCCAATGAGGGTCTCGAACTCATGAGTTGTGAGATCCTGACCTGAGCCCAAACCAAGAGGCAGACGTTTAAGTGACTGAGCCACCCAGGCATCCTCAAGATAGTTCTAATGAATATCTTTGTGTAATAAAAGAGGAATATAGGTATATATCCATATGTAACAAGATATGCAGTTATGAAAACAATTCTTAGAAATCAAGAACATAATCATAGAAACTTTAAAAGTTCAGTAAATGAGTTTTAAAGAAGAACGGACAAAATTAAAGACTAATTATGGGTAAGAAGATCTTAGATGAAGAATTTGCTTATAACCTAAGACAATCCAGAAGTTCCGATGTCTACCTCAAAGGAGGGAAGATGGGAGGGAAGGAAGAGAGAGGGCTGCCAGAGGTAAGCAATTTCTAAAAAAAAAAAAATCAAATCTTTAAAGAAAGATTTAAGTAACGAATTGATAAAAATAAAATAATTAACTAAGTAGTCTTTAGTCGATGTTAGCAAGTGTCAATACATTTTATATATTTATTCATAGGCTCACCTGTAACACAACGTATTATTCCTCTCAGATAAACGGAAGAGTCAAATGACCAGACTTATGTAGGAATAATATATAAAATGAAGCATTGTGGAGAGGTCTGAGCAGATTCTGTCAAATTGTGCCTCTATGACTTGCTGAGAGATACTGAAGTCTAAATAGATGCAGGGGATGAGTGCTTTATTTGGGGGAAAATACACGGGTCAGATGAAATGGGAGGTGTGTGTTATGTGAGACCCATGAGTGCTCACAGATGAGTTTATTCCTAAGCTTTGCCTCTTCCTGTTGAGTATCTCATCATCCTGTACTTCCATTTGATGAGTTCTAGCATATTCTTTTTTTTTTTTTTCCTCAGAGAGAGAGAGTGAGAGAGCATGTGCAAGCAGGGGAGGAGCAGAGGGAGAGGGAGACAGAGAATCTTAGGCAGGTTCCATGCCCAGTGGGGAGCTCGACACAAGGCTTGATACAGGGCTTGAGCCCACGAACCGTGAGATCATGACCTGAGCTGAAATCAACAGTTGGACACTTAACCAACTGAGCCGCTCAGGTGCCCCTATTCTTCTCCTTCCTAATGTGTTTTCTCTTTCCTCAGCATTCTCTTACCCGCCACCATGCCTGGAGGATTTCATTCCAGTATTAGAGCCTAATAGACCTTCCCTCTACTGTTATATTCTCATTTCTCCTACAGTGTCACCCTTCTTGCCAATGATTCGATTATTTTTTTAAGTGTTTATTTATACTTGAGAGAGAGAGAGAGCGAGAGAGCAGGGGAGGGGCAGAGATTATTGGACATAGGATCTGAAGTGGGCCCTGTGCTGACAGCAGAGAGCCCCATGCAGGGCTCAAACTCACAAACTGTGAGATCATGACCTGAGCCAAAGTCAGATGCTCAACCCAGATGCCCCTCAATTATTTTTAATACATTAACCTTTTTAGATATCTGGTTAGGCAAAACCATCAGGAAAATATGGTTTTGATAAACATTTTAGTATCTTGAATTTAGTTCATTGTAGGTGATAGGGTTTAACATGTGCTTCAGAATCTCAAAGCTTAATTTATACAAGACCAAGAAAATGAATGACCAGAAATGCTGCAAGCCTTATACATATTGTCACTCACCACCTCTCAAGTGACAATATTTGTAAGCTTACGGGCATTGCCTTTACATTATTGGTGATTCATTCACCTTTATTGGATAAAGTGGTCGGATAAAAACAGGCCCAGTTGTTTCTTGGGGAAAATAGGTAACTCTTTGTTTTATTTTTGCTGTTTAATAAGTAAGCAAATGAGGAAGAAAGAACTGAAGAATCCAATTTTGAAAGATCTATAAAGAGAAAAGGAAAAAATACAGAAATAAACTATGGGCTTTACATATATATACTAAATATTAAGGATACGTTATATAGTTTGAAGGTACTACATATAATTTTATGACATTAAAAATGTAAATATAGTGTTTCTTTACAGAAAACAATAGAAATGATAGAGAAACAGAAAGTCTGGATAGACGATTATTGATGAGAAACATAGAAAAAGCATTGCTAGAGCCGAACATTTCTCCACGAAAGTGTCACCAAGCAGTATTATTCCCTGGAAAGGTTATCCCAACCTTCCAAAGAACAGATGATTCAGGTTATAGGAAGTGAGCCAGGCATACACAAAGGTGAAACGTTCCCTACTTCATTCCGTTAGGCTGGAATAGCACCACCGCCCACAAACAAAACTGTAGGCCGGCCTCAGTTGGGTACCCAGCTGCAAAAAGCACAAATGAACTCTTAGCAAATGCAATGCATCACTGTATTAGCAAGTAGAGTTTATCTCAGGAATGCAAGGATGAGCCCCTATTAAAAGACATATTGCTGTTATTTAACAACAGTAAGAGATCATAGAGAACTAATTTTATGATCTTGAGGTGAGAAAGACATCACTTAAGCGAGATTTAAGGCAGGCCATTTTGGCACATGGATTCTTTCAAATGGATTCGGTTTCATTTCCTTCCTTCCTTCCTTCCTTCCTTCCTTCCTTCCTTCCTTCCTTCCTTCCTTCCTTCCTTCCTTCCTCTCTCTCTCTTCTTGTTTTGGGGACAATTTGGCTGAATCTATTAACACAGTAAATGTGCATACCTTTTGAGTCACCAACTATACTAATAAGAATCTATCCTAAAGAGATTCTAATTGCACGAATTCTCAAAGGTGTATAGTTCCGTGAGAGAACAGTTTGAAAACTTGGACATCTTGATTCCGGTTTTGCAATATCTGTCCCATCTCTATACTGTTGAAAGTGAAAGAGCGATTCGGGGAACTGACCCCAAGACAAACAGGGTGCCTCAACGGTCTACGTGTAATCCCACCCCCATGGCCATTGATTGGTTCAGAAATGGGCATGTGGCCCAAATTTAGCCAATTAGATGTTGTTATCTTTAGCGAAGACTTCTGGGAAAGTTCTTTTTGACTCTTGAGAACTGAGGGCGGCAAATCCTTTTCTCCATTTGGCTATGCAAATAAAAAAGCATGCATGGGCTACTGGGTGGTTCAGTTGGTTAAGCATCCGACTTCAGCTCAGGTCGTGATCTTGGGGTTTGTGAGTTCGAGCCCCACGTTGGTCTCTGTGCTGACAGCTCAGAGCCAGAAGCCTGCTTCAGATTCTGTGTCTCCCTCTCTCTCTGCCCCTCCCCTGCTCGCGCTCTGTCTCTCTGTCTCTCTCTCTCTCTCTCTCTCAAAAATAAATAAACATTTAAAAAATTTAAAAAAAAAAAAAGCATGCAGTTCTATCAGTCCTTTTATATGCAGAGGTGAGCCAGCCTTCGGATGGAATAGATTCTGAGAATGGTAGGGCAGAAAGACGGAAAGCACCTGGCTCCATGGTGGCTTGGTTGAGCCAACACATCAACACGTCAGCAATAAAGCCTCTGTGTCTCTCAAAATCTAGTTCTGTGAGCTACAAATTTCTCAACGGTTAAAGCAGATTGAGTCAGATCTTCTATGACGTTCAGCCAGATGTGTCCTTCATACACTGCAACAGTGTTAGTAAGAGCAGAACACAGCCAACCGATAAGAAATTGTAATAAATTTATTACAATAAATTACAGTACACTGCTTATCATGGAATATTAAGAAGTCACTAAAATAAGGTAGATCTGTGTGCATGGATTTGCAAAAGTCTTCAAGACATTAGTAAGTGACTAAAGCAGATCTTGAAATAACACATGCACATAATCCCATTGATATGTTTAAAATTATCTATCTGTAAACATTTGTATCCAGATGCATAAAAGTAGAACTGGAAGGATGCATATTTCTGGGGAAGAAAGTAGGAGTATGGAGGTGGAAATGAAAGATCTGTTTTATGTTACAGTTTTCGTCATTATGAATTTTTCAATATTTTACACCATGAATGAAGTCACACATTAATCTTGCTGTTTAAGAAAATGCACAGCTCTTGGGGCTCCTGGGTGGCTCAGTCAGGTAAGCATTGGATTTCGACTCAGGTGGTGATCTCGCAGTCTGTGAGTTTGAGCCCCGCGTCGGGCTCTGTGCCCGGAGCGTGTTTCAGATTCTGTGTCTCCCTCTCTGTCTGCCCTACCCCACTTTGTGCTCTGTCTCTCTCTCAAAAGAAAATAAACATTAAAAAATTTTTAAATAAAGAAAAGAAAAGGAAAGCGCATAGTTCATGATACTCAAAACTGCATGATCCTTCTTGCAACTTTACTTCTTTCATTTCCTTCAGGAAGACCTCATAAGTCTGTAAAAACATTCATATTTTTCCCTTTTAATAAGCAATGACAGAGAACACTCAGGGGCGTTCAGCATATTGGACAATCACTAACATTTGTCTCTAACAAAGGTTGCATGCTGTTAACTAAATGGAATTTAAATAAAAACTTAAAAAAAGATTCCATGCTTTCGATAAACACAAGTATCTGACTATAAGATCTATCTTTTTCTTGACTTTGATCCTAATGTACAATATCATAGGCTAAGGAAGATATAGCTTCCACACCTATGGACTCCTCTACTGGTCCATAGTGTGAATAAAGCCAGAATACACTATGAACCCAAATTTCCCTGGAAAATATTCCAGAGCAAGTTGTAAGTATCTAGCTGATTTTAGGAATAAATGAATTTCAGCTTGCACGGATACTAAGGGGGTGTTATTGCTAATCTCATAGCTAATTAAGTAAGAGCCAACACTGCAGCTTTAGTGACTTTTTTTGGGTCCAATTCAGGATACCATGACACTGACTGCAGCCTTTAGGATGCCATAGTTGCCTTTCTATTTTGTGAGAGTTTACTTACATATTTGCTTCTTGCATATATCTTATATAAATAAATCCTTTGCAATAAATCTCATATATATGATCTATAGTCTCCTATTAATTCTGTTCTCTGGCAGAAACCTAATACACATGTCCATGATGTGATGGGGCCTAAATATTCAACGATAAACACAACAGAAGTGGAGTTTATAGTTTAGTGTTGGGAGAAATAGTAAATAGGTAAGCAGTATGTATTTTCAAGTTGTATATGTCAAGAAAGAAAGCAAACAGGTCATTGAGTGGAAATTATATTTCCTAATTTAAACTAGGTAGTCAGGGATGTCCTCTCTAGGGACCTGATGTATAAGGTGAAGTGTGAAAGGCATAACCCTTGAAATATGCACAGAGGGTCCTAAGCAGAGGGAACAATATGTGGAAGGGTCCTGGGATCATGTGAGTCCTTGACCTCCTCCTGGAATTATCAGAAGACTGAAAAGTAATGGTTCTGACTTCTCCCTTGAAATGCTGGTCCTGTACTAATCATCTGTTTCACATACTTGCATATATTTGTGTAACTGTTTTTCTTGTGGTTTTTTTTTTTGGTCTCTCCCCCCTTCACTAAATGAAAGTTCCATAAAGGCAGAAATTTTGTCTGTTTTGTTTCCCAGGTCTGTTTTCAACGATGTTGAAACGTTTCTGGTACTTAGCAGGTACTCATAAATATTAAACGAATGAATGCATAAATGAATGATGAATTGAATGAATAGTTATCAGAGTTAGGAACAATTGCAGGAGTCCAGGCACAAGATGGTGATAGTTTGGTTAAAATGGGGGTGTTGAGAATAGAGAAGGGTCACGGGTTTGAGGTACTCCTGGAGTCAGTCAGTAGCACTGGTTGACAAATGAGAACTGTGGTGTAAGAAAGGAAGAAGTCCAGTAGCTCACGGTTTTCCACCCTGAAAAACAAGGGAAATGGTGATACCAGTGGCAGAAATGGAAGGAGCGGGGGAAATATTTCGGTATTCCCAAAACCCAGCCTGCAAGCTTTATGACTATTTGATAAGTGAATGGATGAAATGGTGAATTTAATTTCCATCGTGTTTTTAGCAAAAGGCAGCAGCCTCATGTTCACTGATTTTCAAGTCCTTATTTTATGTTTCCTGTTTTTTAATGTGTTTTTTTCCCATAAGTTTTTCTTTAAGTTTTTTTTTATGTTTTATTTATTTCTGAGAGAGAGAGAGACAATGTGAGCAGGGAAGGGTCAGAGGGAGAGGGAGATACAGAATCTGCAACAGGCTCCAGGCTCTGAGCTGGCAGTCAGCATAGAGCCCGATATAGGGCTCGAACCCACGAACTATGAGATCATGACCTGAGCCAAAGTCAGACGCTTAACCAACTGAGCCACCCAGGAGCCCCTTTATAATGATATCTTTAGCTCCTTCTAGGGGAAAAATTGTGTTTTTTTCTTTCATGGTATAAAGTAAATATCCTAAGAGTTTGAAGAACTGTGTTTGGATGAGTTTATGGGACTTTAGGCTACAGTGAAATCTAGTGAACAGGAAAATTCCACATGGCACGTGCTGGGTACCATAACCACAGAATGGTCTCATGAGTTTCACGCAAAAAGTAGGTCTCTCTTTTATTGGTCTCTCCGTGATTTCAGGTCAGATATATGTTTTAACTTAAAGTTTTAAAATTTCATCTTGTTTTAGTTTTGCAAAATATCCAAGGTATTCCTTTTTTTTTTTCCTAGGACAATTTTTCTCAAACTATCCACCATGGATTAGTATTAGCTTGGGGGCAGAGGAACTGGTGTGGAGATTTGTTAAAAAGTGCACAGTCCTAAGTCCTGGCTGAAACTTACTGCATCAGCAGTTTTGGGAATGGAAGCCCAGGAGGAGCCTTTTAAAAATGCCTAAATGATTCTCAAGCACATGCACTAAAAGGTGAAGACTACTTCTACAGAAATATGAAAACACATTTTTGGAATAAAAAACTCAAAGCATAGTTTGATTTCATTTTCTTATTTATTTTTTTTTGTTTTCCTTTTCAGCGTTTTGTTTGTTTGTTTGTTTGTTTTAAGAGAGAGCACAAGCAGGGGAGAGGGACAGAGTGAGAGAGAAAATCCCATGCAGGCTCTGCGCTGACCTCGATCAGCACAGGGCTCCATCCCACAACCCTGGGATCACAGTCAGGTGCTCCACCAACTAAGCACCCAGGCAGGAGCCCCTCCTTAATATAAATTGATGGCTTTTAAAACTAGCAGTTTTCAAAGTATGATGCAAGGGACCCCCAGGGGCCCCTAAGACCTCACATGGAGTCCACAAATCAAAACTACTTTTGTTATGATACTAAGATGTTATGTGACTATTTCATACTTATTCTCTAATGGACGTGCAGTGCAGATCCCCAGAGGTTAAATGATGAATGGTATCACAGCAAACCGATTCCAGAAGCAGGTAGGAGGATCCAGCTTTCTTCTATTCAGCGAGACATTAAAGAGATTTTCAAAATGCAAAACAATGCCACTCTCCTCATTATGTATTTTTTTGTTTTGGAACATGTAGTTATTTCTCATAAATTTGTTATTTAGACTAACACGTAATGCATCTTTGATTGTTATTTTAAAATGAATGAATAAATGTTTTTAAATTAGAGTTTTGGGGCGCCTGGGTGGCTCAGCTGGTTAAGTGTCCAACTTTGGCTTGGGTCATGATCTCACAGTTTGTGGGTTCGGGCCCCACGTGGGGGCTCTGTGCTGTCAGCTAGCTCAGAGTCTGGAGCTGCTTCGGATTCTGTGTCTCCCTCTCTCTCTGCTTCTCCCCCACTCGTGCCTCTGTCTCTCTCTCTCTCTCTCTGTCTCAAAAGGAAATCAACATTAAAAACATTTTTTAAAAAAATCTTAGGGGATCTCAGTGGGACCTCTTTCCTGGCTCCTGATCTGCGGTGCATTCTGAATCCGTGTGATTTATAACCAACCTACAGCCTGACCAGGTGGACAGATATACTGTTGGGACTTAGGGGAAAGCCCTTTGTCTATTCAAGAGTAAGCAGTGATGGTTTCCATGAAGACTAAATGAAAAACTAGAAAAACAAGCTCTCAGAATTCCATTCAAGTAGCCGAGTCTAGTCAACACTGGAAGAGGAGCAGATGGGGCATTCTTAAAACAAAGATGTTTTAGGCATGCATGTCATATTAATGACACAGTGAAAATAGCATTGTCCTCAAAGCAGGCATTTTTAGAGTTAAAACTTCTCTTTCTTGCTCTCTATTTGATCTCGGCAAATCAAACCTCTGGGCTGTTTTCTTCTTGCCTAAAATCTGTGTGTTCGTTCATTTATTCATATATTTATTCTTTCTTCTTTTTTTTATTCAATAAATATTGACTGTGTATCTCCTTAGATCCAGATACATGAAGTACTGGAGACATAGAGATAAATAGTTTAATGTCTGACTCTGAGGTTTTCACAGTCTATGAGCATAGAACATAAATGCATTTAAATTATTTAAGTTACTCTGACTTAAAATAGCTGCCCCGTCCACAACTGTTTATGTCTTTATCCCACTAAGTATCTCTTCATAGCCCTTATCATCATGTGATGTATTATATGTTTCTGTATTTATTTTGGGGGAAGACACTTATGATCTGTCTTCCTCACTACACTGTTAAGTTCCAAGAAGACAGGGACTTTATCTCGTTGACCAATGTTTTTCCTGGCACATGGGTCACATTCATTAACTATTTGTTGAATGAGTGGGGAAAAAAAGGAGGTGGGGAGAAAAAGGTAAATACATATATGGGGGAAGAAAGAAGAAAGAAAGAAGGCAGAGGAAAACAAATCAATATATTTATTGACAAAAGAAGAATGAGTTGCTGTTAGGTGAAGTTTTGGGGAGACAGAAAGTATTCTAGGCAGAGGGAAGAGCATCTGTGAAGATATAAAGTGTGGAATAACATAGAAATGTGAGTTGTTCAATAAAGGCAGCTGAAGGGGCGCCTGGGTGGCTCAGTTGGTTGAGTGTCTGACTTTAGCTCAGGTCATGATCTGGTAGCTTGTGGTTTGAGCCCCGTGTCCAGCTCTCTGCTGACAGCTCAGAGCCTGGAGCCTGCTTCAGATTCTGTGTCTCCCTCTCTCTCTACCCCTCCCCTGCTCATGCACTCTGTCTCTCTAAAAAATAAATAAACATTCAAAAAATAATAAACAGTTAAAATGTGTGATCTGTAGGCAAGGGGAGGCACGGAAGAGATGGGAAGCTCTACTACTCTCTGAATCTATCAGAGAATGAGTGGCTTTCTGCCATCCTCCTACACGACTACCTACACAATGTGGATTTGTCTGTGAAACGGACTGAGAGACACAGTTTTTGTGTGGGAGGGTTGTTAGCTTTTGAAAGGAAAAAAAACTCCATTGTTTCCCTTCCCCACACCCAGTACTCTCACTACTTCACTTCTGGTCCCCAAATGTGTGGAGTTTTGCCTCCCACTGACCAATTCTCCAGCACCAGCTGGCGTCCTACATTCAGCTCCATTCTGACCCGTCTGCGGGCAGAGAACCCACACGTTAAGGGGACCAGCCCCGCAAGATGGCCGCCTCACTTCAGACACCCACTGCAAGGCTGGGAGGTCACCCGAGCTTCTGATTGGCTGCAAATTGGAGGGTCCCACGCCCTCCTCCTCAGGTTTGGTAATTTGCTGGAATGGCTCACAGAACTCGGGAAAACAGTTTACTTGCTAGACTACTGGTTTACTCCGCATGGGATACACCTCAGGAGCAGCTGAGTGTCACAGATGCATAGGGTAAGGTCTGTAGAAAGGGGGCAGAGAGCCTCCGCGTCCCCTTGAATCGCAACACCCACCCAGCACCTCCACATGTTCACCAGCCCAGAAGCTCTCAGAACTCCAGGCTTCATATGGTAGGGATTTTTATGGAGGCTTCCTTATTTAAGCACCATTGATTGAATCATTGGCCATTGGTGACTTAGTCCGCCTCCAACCCCTCTCCCTTCCTGGAGGCTGGAAGGCAGGCTGAAAGTTCAACCTTTCTCTTCACACAGTTGGCTTCCCTGGCAACCAACCCTCTCTGTCTTATCTAAGGGCTTTCCAAAATCCACTTCATTAACATAAACTCGGACACTGTTGAAAGGGGATCTTTGTGAATCACAAAAGCCACTCCTTTTATCTTTATGCTCTGGCGCTATTTCAGGAACAAGTACCAAAGAACAAAAGATGCCCCCACTTCTCGGTTTACCTGGGAAATGACTAGAGTTTTGGGAGCTGTGTGTAGAAGAGGAAGGCCAAGTTTATATTTTTTATTATAAATGACAATGCCACAGTCATCATTTAACAATCTTGATAACGTCGTTGTTATGATTATGGCTAATGCCTGCCAAGTTCTTCCTAAGTGAAAAGCAATTGACCTATATTATCTCATCTTCAAACAACCTCATGAGTCAGAGACTATTATGAATTTCCATTTTATAGATAAGGACATTAGTGCAGGGAGGGTCTATGGGACCTTCCCAAAGTAAGTGGCAGAGCTGAACTATGATGGCGGGTGTCTAAGAAGGCTCTCAATGATCTTTGCCTTGGGATGTTCCCCCCTCATGTAGTTTACTCTCATATTAAAATTGTTACGGAATCTGGTCTGGATCACCTGGCGGAAGAACCAAGCGGCACTCGGAGATCTTAGAAGGCAGGAGGTTTATTTTACACCAGTGGGCTCAGAGGAGATCATTCTCCAGAGGTCTGAGCCCCAAGCATCAGCAGAGGGGACAATTTATAGTCCGTTCCCGAGGCAAATGGGGTGGGAAGGAAAACCCAGAAGAGGAGCCTTCAGGCAGGGACTGGAATTCCCCTCTCAGTCCTGTCAGCCATATTATAACAGATTTTTCCCTATCAAAATCAGAGCTGATTCTGGGACACCTGGGTGGCCCAGGCGGTTAAGCATCTGACTCTTGATTTCAACTTAAGTCATGATCTCATGGCCTGCTCGTGAGATCGAGCCCTGAGTTGGGCTCTGCCCTGAGCGAGGAGCCTGCTTAAGATTCTCTCCCTCTGTCTCTGCCCTTCCCCCACCCACATTCTCTTGCTCTCTCTCTAAATAAATAAATAAAATAAAATCAGAACTGATTTGATTAAAATCAACAGAGCATGGTACAGCACTGGTGTATGCCTTCAGAGGCTAACTGAACTCAAGGGGGTCGTCACCAGCATGATGAAAGCAAAGACCTGTGTGTTGTGACCCGTAAGGAGATGGCTTTTCAAACACTGTTTCGCTGTGGTGTTTGTACAGGAAGCTTTTATTTGGTGTATTAGGGGCAGGGAGCCTGCCTAGGCTCTTCAGTTCAATTGTGCATGCCTAGCATGTCACCATGTCAGGGTACACATACGTCGTGTGTTCAAAAAATGGCTGCAAACTGCCCATGGGAAGAGATCTTATTATAATGAGTTAAAGGTGACTTCAGGACACCTGAGGGGCAGGGAGGCTTCTGTACAGGTTCTCAGCTCCATTCCAGTTCACACTGGCTCCTGGAAAGGGCTACCTGGGGAAATACCTGGTTGGATGTTGTCGCAAGGTCTACAAAACAAAACCCATTCCTCTCCTGCCTTGGTCCCCTACCCTCCTCCTTTTTGCTGGTAGCTTTCAGCCCTCTTATTTGAGTAACTTGCCACTGTGTCCCAGCTATCAAGTGTGGCTTCAACCTTGATCTTTTTTTTTTTAATTAAAAACCTTTTTTTTAAAGAATGAAACTAGATCATTTTCTCACACCATGCACAAAAATAAACTCAAAATGGATAAAGGACCTGAACGTGAGACAGGAAACTATCAACACCNGGGGAGGGGGCAGAGAGACAGAGAGACAGTATCCCAAGGAGTCTGTCCGCTGTCCACGCAGAGCCCAACGGTGGGGCTTGAACTCACAAGATCATGACCTAAGCTGAGATCAAGAGTCAGAGGCTTAACCAACTGAGCCATCAAGGCCCCCCTCAATGTGGATCTTTTGAATTACTCACTCTGGATGAAACCAATTGCTATGATGTGAAGACGCTTAAGCAGCTCTGGGACAAAGAACTGAGATCTCCCACGAAGAGCCAGCACCAACCAAATGAACACCTTGGAAGTGGATTTGCAGCCCGGGTCAAGCCTTCAGATGATGTCAGCCCCAGATGTGGACATCTGACAGTAACTTCACAAGAGACCCCAAGTCAAGACGGCCCAGCCAAGCCACACACAAATCCCTGCCCCACAAAAATCCGTGAGATAATAAATGATTACAGTTGTGTTAAGGCACTAAGTTTTGAAGCAACTTAATATGTAGAAATAGGTCATTTATACAGTTGGGATCAGAACTCAGGTTTGTCTGACTTGAGAAGCATATCTCTTATTATGTTTTTTCCCCTTACTACTTGTGTTAAAAAATAGCTTGTCTTAGAGAGTGTGACTCAAACAGTGGCCCCAGGAGTAAAGGATAGAATCCAGGAGAATATTCGATTCTAAAACTACTCCATATGCCCCAGTTAGAAAGCTAACAATTGTAGCTTCAACCTTCAACTCCAGACAAAAGTTTGTTTTCCTAATTTGTCATTGGGATTAATTTTTTTTTTCAGTTTCAAGGGGCCATCTTGAATACATAAATTTTTACTGAAGCAGATGACAATTTTAAAGGCTGATTTATACAATATCACTTATTAAATCTGCTATGCATATTTTAAATTAAGAGTATATAGAATAATGCACTGGCTTAGAAATGTTATTTAATAAATCAATAAACCATTTTACCCATACGCTCCATATGCATCTTCAACATCCCTGCTACAAATACCTAGGGATCAACAGCATTGGCATACCCTGAGAGCTTGCTAGAAATGCGGAATGCCCCAGACTGCCTTAAGTCAAAATAAGCATCTTTTAAAAAGTTAATTTTGAGAGAGAGAGAGAGAGAGCGCCACTGGCATGTGGGGGAGGAGCAGAGAGAGAGAAAGAGAGAGAGAATCCCAAGTAGGCTCTTCACTGACAAGCCCAGAGCCTGACATGGGGCTTGATCTCATGAACCATGAGATCATGGCCAGAGCTGGAAATCAAGAGCGGTACACTTAACCAACTGAGCCACCCACGTGCCCCCCCAAGGTATGCATTGTAACAAGATTCCCCTGGTGACTGGTATGCACACTAACGTGTAAGATGCACTGGTCTACAGAACCATCTTGCAATTGCTGGTGTCATCTGGTTTCCAGAATACACACTCTTCACTGCCATGTCAACTGCTTGCAGTACAGCATGCTCTGAACCTCCGGTGATGTTATGGCGGACACTGCTCATTGCTTTTCCCATAGCCGTTATTCCTCCCCCTAACTACGGAACTCCGGTTTTGTTTGCGTAGACCCGTGTGCTCTGTGAGAAAAACTCAGCTTCCCCCATTTCTTTGCAGCTATATTTGACCACATAACACAGTTGAACTTCTGACCCACGAGAGGGAAGCAGAAATGCGGGATGGGTCTTTAGGAAAATTCTTTATGTAAAGGAGTTTCGTAAAGGGGTTTGCACGCCCTTTTGTGACTTTCTCTTCTAATCCTAGCCCTTTGATTTCTGCCTGAAATGTAGATGGGAAACGGGGAGGGGAAGCTGTCATCGTGGAATCACAGCGACTAAAAACACACAATGAAGCCGGGAAGGGAAAGTGAAAAGGAGCCGAAGGGGTTGGCTGCGTTGCTTTATGTCGATTTCATCTGCTTGTGTCTGAACTTCTTGCCATGTGGAAAGAATTCTGTCCTTTTTTGATTAAGCTACTGTAGTCAGGCTTCTATTACATGCCGCTGAGCACAATCCAGAAGCCAGTCACAAGCACACGTTCACAGAACAGCAGGCCTGTACTGTTTCGCATTCTTTCGGTGTGTGTTTACTTCCCTGAGTGCCAAAATGTAACCACTTACTATACTGCTTTTAAAGCTAATTTTGGGGCGCGCCTGGGGGGCTCAGTCGGTTAAGCATCTGACCCTTGATTTCTGCTCAGGTCATCATCTCATGGCTCATGAATTCGAGCTCATGTCTGGCTTTGTGCTGACAGTGTGGAGCCTGCTTGGGATTCTCTCTCTCTGCCCCTCCCCCACTCATGTTCGCGCTCTCTCTCTCTCTCTCTCTCTCAAAAATAAATAAATAAACTTAACAAAAGGTTTATAAGAAAAAACAAAACAAAACACTGTTTATAAGAATAATTGTAACTGTGTGGTCAGGTACCAGGAATAATGACTAAATCTATGTTAATTTATTTTCCTCCTTTGTTTTTAACTGAGCTGATCAGGTGGCCTCTGTAAGCAGCCCAAATTAGTATCGATTGAGCGCTTACCCAAATACTTTGTTTTCCAAAGTGAGACAACTGAATTAAGACCTTAAAATAGAAAAACTACATGAAATCTTAAATGTAAGACAACTTCCTCTTTTCTGACAACCCTTAACTTCTACTTAGGCAGTGAGAAGCATCAGAATAAATCTGGTATTCTGAATCTAGGTACAGTCAATATTACGGAAGTTGGCTTCAACCCTTAAGGGCTTCTCTCTTTCCAGCCAGGGCAGTTTCCTTGGGGACAGGAATGAAAGGTAGAGCTAAAAATGGAAAAATGCTACACATTAAAAAGTATTTTTTAGAAAAAGTGAGGGGGCACCAGGGTGGGTCAGTCGGTTAAGCACCTGACTCTTGGTTTCAGCTCAGGTCATGATCTCACGGTTTGTGGGTTCAAGCCCTGTGTGGAGCTTTGCACCAGTAGCATGGAACTTGCTTGGGATTCTACTTCTCCTTCTCTCTCTGCCTCACCCCTGCTCATGCTGTTTCTCTCTCTCTCTCTCTCAAAATAAACAAACATTAAAAAATGTTTTTTTTAATGGAAAAATGTTCTTGGAGTTTGGGATAAAAATCCTAAGGCTGCAGGAGTTTTCTAGACGGTTGAGTTCACTTTATGGGCACAACAGCTCTATTTATGGTGTGCTTTGAAAAGCGATGTAGAAGAGGCTGGATCTTCATTTCAGCATACAGTGAACTGGATAGAAAGTTCTAGAAGAATGGGAGTTTCCTCCCAGACACTTTGGGCTTTGGGTTTCCAGAGTAGCATGACATGGCTGTTAATGGACGAGTTGGCCCCAGAACCCTGGAGAGTTTGGAAAGGACCAAGGTTTCCTCTGGAAAATCACCTAGCACACATGTCTGGCATATGGTAGAGAGCCACCAGAGGCGTGTCAAACATGAACACATTCATTTGACTATACCCAAGCTAGGCTCCATGAGGTATAAGAGCTTGTCCAGAATATAAATCAAAACAACAGTCCTGTCAAGCCAAGTGTTCTGTATAAATCTCCAGAATTGAATTCAAGATTCCAGATGAACACTTAGCAAGCCTCTGCTTTCTGCCACGCATTGTGCTTGGTATTTTCACATGCATGTTCGCCTGCTCCTTGCAGCAGTCCTTGCATTAGACAGTTACTCTGCTCGGTTGGCTAAAACAGAAGGCCCACTGCTGCACTTGGCAAGACTTCCTGTGTTGCTCCAGTCCAGGACTGTTTACCCCTGCAGAGGAACCAACTGGCTGGCTCTGAGCATGTATTCCTGTCTCCCTCTCCCCACAAGGCTTCTGGGTAAGACTGAATTATTTGTGGGGCGACTGGCTGGCTTGGTCAGTAGAGCATGTGACACTTAATCTTCTTGGGTTGTAAATATAAACCCCACGTTGGGTGTAAAGAATACTTAAAAATAAGAAAAATCTTCTTAAAAAAAAATGAAGGGGTGCCTAGGTAGCTCAGTCGGTTAAGCGTACGACTTTGGCTCAGGTCATGATCTCACGGCTTGTGGGTTCGAGCCCTACATCTGGCTCTGTGCCTGGAGCCTGCTTTAGATTCTGTGTCTTCCTCTTTTTCTGCCCTTCCCCTGCTTGCTCTCTGCCTCTCTCTCTCAAAAAAATAAATAAATATTTTAAAAATTTTTAAAAAAGAATGAATCTTTCAGTTCTCTGTAGTGATGTGCATTCCTACTCAAGAACTACATTTATGCCTAAAACAATGAACATCCTCCACTTATTCCACATCTTTCCACTGAAAGAGCAATAGCATATTAATTTCACCTGATTTTACATCTCACTTAAGGGGATTAATTCTCATTTAATGGAATTAAATCTGGGACTGATCCCAGATTACCGTTAGATATTGTAGTTTAAAAAATTTTTTTAATAAAAAATTTTAATGTATGAGACTGACATATCTCAAATTTAAGAATGATATTGATTTTATTAAATTATTTTGTAATTTAAAATGATTTTAAGTTTTAATTTCAATGTTTAAAAACTTTTAAAAATTTAAAAATAATATTAACCTTCTCAGGGGAAAAATTTCTCATAAAATCCAAAGATTTTATCCAAAGATCCCACTTACTTCAGTGGGAGAAACACTACTTAAAGAAACAAAAGTTGTTAGTATCCAAAACATAGAACTTACAAAACTCAACACCAAAATACCCCCCAAAGAATCCAGTTAAAAATGTGCGGAAGACATTTCTCCGAAGAAGACATCCAGATGGCCAACAGACACATGAAAAGATGCTGGACATCACTCAGTATCAGGGAAATGCAAATCAAAACTGCAATCAGATATCACCTCACACCTGTCAGAATGGCTCAAATCAAAAACATAAGAAACAACAGGTGTTGGCAAGGGTATAGTGAAAATGGAAGCCTCTTGCACTGTTGGTGGGAATGCACACTGGTGCAGCCACTGTGGAAGACAGTATGGAGGTTGCTCAAAAAATTGAAAATAGAACTACACTATGACCCAGCCACTGTACTATGGGGTATTTTTCCAATGAATACAAGAACACTAATTCAAAGGAATATATGCACCCCTGTGTTTGTGGCAGCATTATTTACAATAACCAAATTATGGAAGCAGCCCAAGTGTCCATCCATAGATGAATGGATAAAGAAGATGTGGTACAATATATGTATTTATATATTATGAAAATAATATACATATTATTCAGTCATCAAAGAGAATGAAATCTTGCCACTTGCAAAACACAGAAGGAGCTAGGCAATATAATGCTAAGCAAAATAAGCCATTCAGAGAAAGACAAATACCTATAGGGTTTCACTGGTACGTGACTTTGAGAAATAAGACAAATGAACAAAGGAAAAAATAGGAGACAAAAAGGAAACAAATGTTCTTCACATGTGAATTATCACTACAAATGGCTTATCTCTTTATGGCCAGTAAGATGCTTTTTATACTCTTCTTTATAATGGGAACTCAACACTTAAAATTCCTCAACCAACTCCCAAGCCTTGAAAATTTGAGTAAGTCCCTCCCACTGCCTCCCAGCTGGGAAAACCTGTGCCAACCACAAGATTATTTCTCTATGAAACGATTTCCCATCACATACGGGCCTTTAGAAACCCTAACAGGGTACGGACCACACAGATTTCCTTCTATGTGCTTTCAAGGGGGAAATAAGCCAGCACAATGCTTTCTTTTTTTTTTTAATTTTTTAAAATGTCGTTATTTATAGTGAGAGAGAGAGAGACAGCGTGAGCAGGGAGGGTCAGAGAAAGAGGGAGACACAGAATCCGAAACAGGCTCCAGGCTTTGAGCTGGCTGTCAGCACAGTGCCCGACTCACGGCTCGAACCTACGAACTGTGAGATCATGACCTGAGCCGAAGTCAGATGCTCAACTGACTAAGCCACCCAAGCGCCCCCCAGCACAACGCTTTCAACGCAGTCCCTGTAAAATATAGTGTGCATTCCACCCTCTGGGTTTGCTGGGTGTGGGGTGGCTGATGTCACAGCGACAGGCAACGTCTTCATCTTTGTTGTGCACAAGCTTTCAAGCCACACTTGCATTTTCAAGCATCGGATACCCTCTGGGGTAGTTCTGTCATGTGGAGATGCCCATTCTGTCCGTGGCCAGTGTTGCAAGAGCTCCAAGAGCTGTGTCCCGGGAGGCTACTGGCTGCCCAGAAGTCTGCATTTGTGATGACATGTGGTTGGATAGCATCTGGTGTAACAAGGGGTCTGGGATCCTTTCCTGCAGGAACTCAGCAGAATTGTGCTACAGTGTCCATGGCCTAAAGAGAGGCACTTGGCACTGACAGATGCACGGGTGACCTTCTGAAGCACCACACAGAAACAGAAATGGGGCAAGCCATGGGAAGGAAGGCACGGATCCACCCATCAAGGGGCAACTCCAGTGAAAAATCGGCTGAGATTCCCAACCAAAACCCAGTAGTTCAAAGGACACGTTGTAGCACTGTTCCAAAATGTGGGACAGAACTCTCAGACTTCTATTTATTAGCAGTTCCATTTGGTTCCCAGGAAAATGATTGCTTCAACAAGACTAATGATTAAAAATCTCATCAAAAATGTGTTATTCCTGTTACCAGAAGGAACAGCATCACGTCTGTGATGTTGATTTTCAGCGGGAGGATCACAAGTGGATTTTTTTCCTGCTTCTACGTATTTCCTGAGCTTTCCGAATGAGCTGTCATGGTGCAAGAGCAGGGATTTGGACTCAGACAGGTGGCTCCACTATCCAATGCCCACGTGGCCTTGGGCACTCTACTATGCCACTTTCCTTCTGTAAAATAAGGATTACAGCACTAATGGGGTCTGCCCCCATGAGGCTCTTATGAGGATTACATAAGACAATACTGGCACCTAGTAACTACCCCCAAATCTTAGCTATTATTACGATGCCTGCTAGCTGTCTTTGATCCTAAAACTCACTTTTTCCCCCTCTTTCTAACTTATTACTTCCTTCTAATTAGGACATATCTTACCTTTGATGGAATAAACAGCTTACTGGACAGCATTTTTTCTTTTTTTTGGTAACCTTGGTGACATAAAACAGAAACGCAGCATTCACTGATGGTATTACTCTGTGGTGGGTGAGTAGTTGTTTCTCACTCTTGTCTTTCCCGTGAAGAATATGAGGAAATAGCATTTAGCCCTGATGCTTCTGGCCTCTCAGAAGCAGGAAGCATGTCCTCAACCAAAAAATATGGCAGAAGCTTGGCTAAATAGACACTTCTTTCTTGCCTGGTCCTCATGGGACAGGGCGAGTTGAATGCAGAAATGTGTTTGCAGACACCTGGAAGAATAGATAAGAAGTAGAATTCATTTGAGTGGCAAAGTGGCGGCATTAGACAGAAGCTTTGGGTGAAGCCGGTTTACACAGATTTTGGACCATGATGGTTTGATACAGTAAGTCTGAACAGTTGTACAATTAACTTAACGCTTGCACATAAGCAAGCATCTCTTTCCCTTGTGTATTTTGGGTTTGTTTATTTATTTTTTTAATTAATATTTTTTTAACATTTATTTTTGAAAGACAGAGATGGAGCACGAGTTGGGGAGGGTCAGGGAGAGAAGGAGACACAGAATCCAAAGCAGGCTGCAGGGTGCGAGCTGTCAGCACAGAGCCCGAAGTGGGGCTGGACCCCACCAACCGTGAGATCATGACCTGAGCCCGTGGGACGCTTAGCAACTGAGTCACCCAGGCGCCCTGTTTTTGTTTTCTTAAATGTTCATTTGTTTATTTTGAGAGAGAAACAGAGAGTGAGAGTTGGGGAGGGACAGAGAGAGAGAATCCCAAGCAGGCTCCACACTGTCGGCACAGAGCTGGATGGGGGACTTAAATCCATGAACCGTGTGGTCATGACCTGAGCCGAAGTCATGAGTGGGACGCCTCATGACTCCGCCGCCCAGGCACCCGAACCCTCATGTATTTTGAACTGCTGCATCTGAGGCTCTATTCACAGGCCAGTGGTTGCCTTTAATGGAGGAGAACCCAGCAAACATATGGGGTACACAGCTGGCCTCAGTAGACTGCACTGAAGAGGCTGGTGAGCTGGCAGACACTGGCCTTATTGTCCTCAGCAAAGGTACTGTCCCCATATGGTGGCTTGACTGCAGGCTGCAGCTGGTCCTTGGATTACACAGGCATGTGTCCTGGCCTCCTGGGCTTGTCACAATATCAGTAGGTCTCAGAGGGTTGCATAGCTGGAGGAGCGCAGGCAGTCATCCAGTCTGAGCAAGGTGATCCTTTGGCCGTACTTTTAAAGCAGCATTCTTTTGCTGCTTTGAAGTGCAACACGATTGAGTTGTGCATGTGCGTGTGTGTGCGCATGTGCTGCAGAGGGAGTCAGGGGGTCCAGACCTTCCTAAGGAGCATGAGCTGAGCTGCCTCAATTCCATTCTGCCTCCAGAACCAAGGAGTGATCTGCGAAGGAGCTGACCTTGGATTCACACAGATTCACACAAATTCTGTGCTGACCTGGAGCACAGATTCAAGGATCCCATGTGAATTTCATGTGGCTCAAATTAGAAGGCAGGGTTCTTGGGACTAGCAAACTGGTAAGAGGTCGTACAAACAGCCTTGATGGCCAAGGACAGAAAAGGTCTGCTTGCATAAGAATGCAAATGCTGGGGCGCCTGGGTGGCTCAGTCGAATATGCATCTGACTTCCACTCAACTTATGATCTTGCAGTTCGTGGATTTGAGACCCATGTGGGAGTCCGTGCTGACGCTCAGAGCCTGGAGCCTGTTTTGGATCCTGTGTCTCCCTCCCTCTCTGCCCCTCCCCCCCCCACTTGTTCTCCTCCTCTGTCAAAAATACCCTTGTGTGCTCTCTCTTTCTCTCTCTCTCTCTCAAAAATAAATAAATAAACAACCAAAAAATGTAAATACTATGGGGCTGACATCCAATTCAATTGGGGTGCAAATGAGGGACAAATGTATGCTCCAAACTATGAAACCCGTGTAACTTTGTCACTATCCAGCTAGCACACACTTTTCATGGTTACCTGATTCTGATTCTCGGGGGCTATTGTACAACTCTGTAAGTTGCAAATAGCGGATGGCAGCACCAAACAATTCCTGTCTACAGTCATGGAAAGGATCCTGTGCAAAAGCTGGGTTTGTATCCATTTGCACATTCATTTCAATATCCCTTACTTCGCAAAAATTTGTGCTTCCTTGACTTCTTCTTTGAGCCAGTTGCCTGCCTCTTCCATTTAATCTAGGAGTTATATAAAATCTTTAAGACAGGGGTGCCTGGGTGGCTCAGTCAGTTAAGCGTCTGACTTCAGCTCAGGTCATGATCTCATGGTTCATGGGTTTGAGCCCCGCATCGGGCTCTATGCTAACAGCTCAGAGCCTGGAGCCTGCTTCAGATTCTGTGTCTCATCCTCTCTCTGCTCCTCCCCCACTTGTGTTCTGCCTCGCTCTGCCTCTCAAAAATAAATAAATGTAAAAAAAAATTTTAAAGAATCTTTAAGACCTGTTCATTTTATATCTGTATACCAGTCGTGTTTGCTCCTTTTCAAAATATCTTTTAACACTAGAACCATGGAGTTTGTAGGAGGAATGAAAGTTTAGAAAGTTTTCAATATACTGGGTGGGCAAGAAAGACCTCTTAAGTAAGACTGAGGATGCCACCAGCCACATTTCTAGACTTTGCTGAAAGCAGCAATATCTTAAATGCCCTCCTGTGACAAACGACAGTTTGCGCAAGTGGCTTTTTCTCCCAGTCTAGAAAATTCATGAGTTGCAAAACTAATCTCCTGCCAAGAGATATTTCCCAGCTGATTTGAAGACCACAGGGCACAGCTTTCGGACAAGTGGCATAAATCCTGGCACATTGTTGTCACTCAGCCCAACAAGGCATCCTCTTCTCTTTCACTGCCACTGAAACTCTACAGCGATCCTTGCCAACTCTCTTTGGTTTAAACTAAGTTCTGAGTCCGGGGAATATCATTTGGTTCTGGGCTAACTGCCCTGGGGACTGGGCACTGAATCATTTTCTAAATTTGGTAGATGCGGGGCCAATGCTAAGGTAATCTCGTGTGTCCCACTAATAATTAACTCTGGACTTTTCTCAAGGGCGGTTTGTGAACGATTTAGCATTAAGTGGCACCCCTTCTAAGGAACTACATTAATTATGGTAGGGAGCAAGCCTAACCTATAGCTGCCAAAGAACCAGAACCTTACCGGAGATGGAGAATCCGTCTACCGAAAGTGAATAAAATAAGAAATTGGGAGGGGTGCACTGTGAACATTAACGTCTTTGAACTCTAACACTGAAAGGCAAGGGAAATTGATTCTGGACTTTTAATTCCTTTGAACCACAGTGGCTATTTGCCTCATAGATAGGGCTCAGTTTAGAGACCTCAGTTGCTCTTTGAGAACGGTTAATGGAAGGGAGCGTATATTCATGTATATTCACGTATATTCGCGGTGTCATTTCCTGTCATTGTGCTAACAGGCTATGTTGAAGAGTCAGGCTGCTCAGAATTTGTGATGGGGAACAGAATAGACTGTTACCTGGTAGAATTGGGTAGAAAGCGGCCTTGGCCTTTATCTACCCAGTGTTATTGTTCTGATGCACTTATGAGCCTTCTGGAGGCTAAATCATAACTGCCCATAGGTGGTCCCAGCATCCTATTCGAAGCGAAAGGCGTTGGTACTGAGTCACTCATGGAACTGCTGATCTTTCCCCCAATGCAGGTGGATGCACCTCGGGATTAATGGTTCATAGAGCACAAAACTAGAGACTATGTTTGGGAAATACTCCTGATGTTTCCTTCCATGTGACAGACATTCTTTACGTAACTTTTCACTCCCTCACGTATCAGTTGCATCAGTTTGGAAGGAGAAAATGGGCCTGGATAGCATCGGTTATTCATTTTCCCTTCCTCCAAAGCTGCCAAACAGAGCATGCACCTTCCTCTTCCTTGTACAGAGGGCAGCCCTGTCCAAGGCTGTTGGGAGAGGAGCCGTCTGATTCTGGTTCTAGTATCTGGAAGCTTGCTTGTCCATAAACGCAAGCCGCCTTGGTCAGCATCAGTGTCAGTTTTTATCAGTAATAAAGGTGGTGATGTGATCTCACATCTAGGTTTTTCTGCAATCATTTTTTAAATGTTTTCTATTCATTTTTGAGAGGGGGGAGGGGCAGAGGGACAGGGGGACAGAGGATCCAAAGCAGGCCCCACGCTGTCAGCACAGAGCCCGATGCGGGCCTCGAATTCACGGACCGTGAGAGCATGACCTGAGCTGAAGTCGGACGCTCAACCGACTGAGCCACCCAGGCACCCCTGTGGTTTTATTTCAAAACAACTCAAGGAGAAGAAGGGGGTCATTTTTGTACTTTCCTCAGATCCCTATATTGTACATTAGTATTTTTCACAGTAAATACATTTTATTTAACATTACCTCGTAAGTATTCAAAACAAACCAATCACATCCCAAAGAGTAAATGGGCTCTACTGAAAAATTCTGGAGTTTTCTCATAAATGCATGACCTGGAGTGAATTTGGGGAGTCTTTGTTTTGAGCTCTCTGTTTCAGCTACTCTTGATGCCTTTGTGATTTATATCTGGAAGGACAGCTCAATTTCTGATGTGTGACTATACATCAGGATTTTTCCATGATAGCCCTGATGTCCTAGAGTAATATATTAGTACTGTCCTCTTTCTTTCTCAAAATTGTCCCAGATAGGGAACAGATTAAAGGGTCACCATACAGATGAGTGATAGCATCAACACGACTAAACACTATATGCTAATTTCTCCTCTAAGGGATCTATGGATCAGGATTATACTTAGGTTCCCAAAAACTTAAATAGAAAACGTGAAAACATAAAACCATGTTTCATTCTAAACATTTCTAGATTTGTCTACCCAACAGAACGCTGAGGCGGAAGAAGGAAAACTACTATTACTACCCACTGCTTACCTTGCGTTTATGTTAGATACCTTCACATTTACCAAACCTGTTTAATCCTCAGGATAGATATAATTCCCTTTTATGTGAAATGAGTCTTCGAGAATTAGCTCACAACCTTCAGGGATGACTCAGGAAAGGGAAAGAAAAGTTTTGTGCTGCAGATGGATTTAGATCAGATTCTTTCATTCCTTTCCAACCGCAATATGCCTCTCCTTGGTAATATAATAACATCGTCCTCACACTTGGTTAAGGGGCAAAGGTAGGGCGGGAAAAAAAGGCTTAATTTAATTCTGAAATATGTGGAAAGCTTTGATTTGAGAAAGTGGTGAATATTCTATCATAGCTTTAGTTAACTGTGAACCCTACCTGACTAATTACTGCTCTATTTTCTAAGGTCTGTGGCTTCGAAAACCATTTTCAAGCAAGGCCAAGGAATGGAAAATTATGGGGGGAGGGAATGAGTTTTCAGCCATTCTGGGTGTATCGAAGAATGTAAGCTTTCATTTGAACAAATGAAGGTTTAGAGCACCAAATCATAGGATTCTGAGGAATATGGGATAGCACTCCATCCATACATAAACATTATTAAAAATGTATTGGTAGTCTAAGGCTTAAACCATCTTGTTTTCAGTATATTGTTTTTTCCCTGTGGTTTTCTCATTTCTCCACTTCCTTTGCCTTGCCTTCCTCGCCTTTCAACATTTTTTGCAATTCCATTTTGATTCATCTAGGATTTTTAGTGTGTATTTCCATTGTAGATTTTTTTCACGATTGTTCTAGTTATGACATTATAGATGCATACTCTTAGTCTATTGGTGACAACGTTTTATCGGCTCTAGTGAAGTGTAGAAATTTTGTTTCTCTTTGAGTCTTTCTGGTTTCTTCCATTTATAATATAATTGCCTTAAATACTTCCTCTGTAAATATTGAAAGCCATATCACACAATGTCATAATTTTTGTCATAATTTTGTCAAACATAATTGAGGAACTCAAGAGAAGGGGAGTCTATTGTATTTACCCACATTTGTACACTTTCTGTTCTTCCTTCTTCCCTGATATTCCAAAATTCCTTCTTCTATCACTTCCTTTCTGTTTCAAGAACTTCCTGTGGTCACTTTTTAAGGGAAGTTCTGCGGATGACAGATCTTCTTCCTTTTTCTTCATCTGAGAATGTCTTGATTTTCACGTCATTTCTGAAGGATATTTTTCTGAGTACAGGATTCTGGGTTGACAGTTCTTTTAGCACTTGAGAAATATTAGCCCCCTCCTTCCAGCCTCCAGGGTTCTGATGAGAAATCTAACTTCAGTCAAATTGTCTTTCTTTTATTGGTGAAGTGTTGTTTCTTTCTGGTGGATTTTAAGATTTCTCCTTGTCTTTAGGTGTTAGAAGTTTGATTATGTTGTGTTGTTGGGGTTTTCTTAAGAATTTTTATAACATTTATTCATTTTTGAGAGTGAGAAAGACAGAGCATGAGTGGGGGAGGGGCAGAGAGAGGAGAAGACACAGAATCTGAAGCAGGCTCCAGGCCCTGAGCTGTCAGCACAGAGCCTGATGCAGAGCTTGAACCCACAAACCGCAAGATCATGACCTGAGCCAAGGTCGGATGCTCAGCTGATGGAGCCACCCAGGCGCCCCTGTTGTTGGGTTTTTCTTTAGGCTTATCCTGTTCGGAAGTCGTGTAGTTTCTTGATTGCTACCCGTAGATGCTTCTCTTGCCAAACTGGGGACATTTTTCAGCTATTATTTCTTCAAATGTTAGTATTTTTTGTTGTGGTCACATAGGTCCCCGAAGCTCTTCCCACCCCCCATTTATTTTCTCCCTGCAGATCACGTTGGGTAATTCTACTGTTCTGTCTTCAAGTTTACTGATTCTTTCCTCTTTCCTCTTCATTGTGCTATTGAGCCCATACACTGAGTTTTTATTTTTAGTTATTGTATTTGTATATGTAAAGTATCTATTTGGTTTTTCTTTATATCTTTTTTCCCCCTGAGACTTTCTCTTTTTTCCATTTGTTTCAGGTATGTTTGTGAATCTCATTGATGCAATTTATTTTTAATTTTTTATTAAAAATTTTTAATGTTTATTTATTTTTGAGAGAGAGACAGAGACAGAGAGAGTGGAAGCAGGGGAGGGGCAGAGAGAGAGAGGGAGACACAGAATCCAAAGCAGGCTCCAGGCTCTGAGCTGTCAGCACAGGGCTGGATGTAGGGCTTGAACTCATAAACTGTGAGATCATGACCTGAGCCAAACTTGGACACTTAACTGACTGAGTTAAGTCACCCAGGTGCCCCTCACTGATGCAAATTAAAAAAATTTTTTTTATTATGTTTATTTATTTTGAGAGAGATAGAGATAGTGTATGTGGGAGGCAGGGGGACAGAGAGAGAGGGAGACACAGAATCCGAAGCAGACTCTAGAGTCAGCACAGAGCCTGATGCGGGGCTCGAACCCACAGGCCATGAGACCATGACTTGAGCCAAAGTCGGATGCTTAACCGACTGAGCCACCGAGGTGCCCCTCTAGATCTTACTTAAATCATCTGCTTTGGTAGGCCTCCTCTGACATCGCACCAGCAGGGCGAGGGAGGTACCACCCATCACAGCAGCGGGAGAAGGAGGGAGGTGTTGGGTGGGGTTAGAGATCTAGCTTCTCAATTCAGTGTCTTTTGACATCCTCAGCACAGGGAGAGGGCACCTCATTACAGCTGGGTGAAGAGAGAAGTCTAGGCTCCCCATTTGGACTTTCTGACAGGAATAGGGTGGGACTCCACTTTACTCCATAGTGTTTGGCTGACGTTGGGTAGTTGTTGTCAAAAATTTTCCATCTTGCAGGGCACCTGGGTGGCTCAGTCAGTTGAGCGTCCAACTTCAACTCAGGTCATGATCTCTTGGGTCATGGGTTTGAGCCATGGATTAGGCTCTCAGAGTCTGGAGCCAGATTCAGATTCTATCTCTCACTTACTCTCTCTTTCTCTGCCCCTCCCTTGCTTACACTCTGTCTCCCTCTCTCTCAAAAATAAATAAACATTAAAAAAAATTTAAAAAAATTTTCCATCTCGCTAGGCNTTCTGGGTTCCAGGCTTCTCCAGCACCCAGTCCAGAATATGTAACGCCAAACAAAATCCAGAGAATTCACTGCCATGTTTTTTTCCTAAGGTTTCAAAGTCTCTAACTGATCTGTTTTCTCCTGCAGTCTTGCCAAGTATTCTTATGCTTGTTTTCTGTACAAGGTACAGGGATTTAGCTATACCTAGAGGAAAAGATAGGGAGAAGCATGTCCATTCCGTCTTCTAGCTATAATCTTCTAACTCATTTCATGCACTTTCAGCATCCAAGTATTTTGAAAAAACTCTGAGCTCCAGAAAGCTCTATTGCCAAGGTGGATATGTGCATCCCTGTGTCAGCGGGTTCCATCAAATATTTGTATACATTTGAGATGTCTTTGTGACCAGGGATATTAATTTAGGAGATTTACATTGACTGAACTCCCGTGGTCTAATTTGCCTTTTCTTTTCTTTCCTTCCCAACCCCCACTCCCACCCCAGAAAGTGTGAGGAGGGGAGGGGCAAAGAGAGAGGGAGAGAGAATCCCAAGAAGGCTCCGAACTATCAGTGCAGAGCCCAATGCAGGGCTCAATCTCATGAACCATGAGATCATGACCTGAGTCGGATGTTTACAAATCAAGAGTCAGATGTTTNGTGACTCATGTTGCCCATCAGGGTGGAGGAAGCCAGGTATTTTATGGATATTTTGTATTATGATAATCAGATAAACTATGACAGGAATTGCAAACTCGGATGATTCTGGGGACCATGGTGATGGCCTGGTTATGAAAACTATTTCCCTTCCTTCTTTGCTCTACCATAATAAAATCAGTAACTCCAGTCTGATTATAATGAATAAAACTCTACAAAGGCTTCCCATCTCACCCAGTAAGTGACAGATTCCTGTCAGCAGTCTACAAGACCCTATTCTGTCTCTTCTCTGGTATCTCTCTGGTCTCTTATTTTATGTATTCTGCTCCAAACTACAATTGCTTTTCATTGAAGAAGTCAGGTCAACTCCCTTGTTTGGGATCTCCCCACTGGGCATTTGCTACCAGCTAGAATGTTCTTCCCTGAGTGGCATATATGGGTCGCTCCCTTATCCCTCCAGATTTTTCCCTCAAAAGTCACCTCTGATTTTCCAAAGAAGACATCCAGATGACTAACAGACACATGAAAAGATGCTCAACATCACTCATCAAGAGGGAAATATAAGTCAAAACCACAGTACCACCTCATACCAATCAGAATGGCTAAAACTTAACAACTCAGGAAATCATAGATGTTGGCGAGGATGTGGAGAAAGAGGAACCCTCTTGCACACTTGGGAATGCAAAATGATGCAGCCCCTCTGTAAAACAATATGGTGGTTGCTCAGGAAGTTAAAAATAGAACTACCCTATGACCCAGCAATTGCACTTTTAGGGATTTACCCAAAGGATACAGAAATACTGACTTGAAGGGGGCACATGCACCCCATTGTTTATAGCAGCACTATCAACAATAGCCAAACTATGGAGACAGCCCAAATGTCCATCGACTGATGAATGGATAAAGATGTGGTAGATATAAAATAATGGAATATATCATCGCAAAGAATGAAATCTTGCCATGTACGTTGATGTGGATGGAGCTAGAGTGTCTTATGCTAAGCAAATAAATCAGAGAAAGGCGATTACCATATGATTTCACGCATATGTGGAATTTAGGAAACAATACAGATGAGCCTAGAAGAAACAGGGAAAAAAAGAGAGAGGGAGGCAAATCCCAAGAGACTCTTAACTGTAGAAAACAAACTGAGGGTTGATGGGGGGATGGGCTAGATGGGTGCAGGGTACTGGGAGGGTACTGGGTGTTGATGAGCACTAGGTGTTATATGTAAGTGATGAATCATCCAATTAAATTCAATAGAACTTAAATTAAAAGTTAAAATTAAAAAAAAAAGCAAATTCTAAACTAAAAAAGAAAAAAAAGGTCCCCTCTGACAGAGAGCTTCCCTAACTCCATGGTTAACGTATTGGCCTTGGATTGTTCTTTATCTCTTCCTGGATTTCACCTTTTTGCTTTATGCTTATGTCATCCAGCAAACTGTGTATTTTACTTATTACATTGTTTGTCTCTCTTTCTCCAACCCCACTAAAATGGAAACTTCACGTAACTTCATGGTGGGTAGGCATTTTTGCCTGTTTAGTCCCTGCTTTATCTCCAATACCTAGAATGAGGCTTGGCCTGCATTAGGGTCCCAACGGACACTCAGGTGTTAAATGAATGACAAGGAACAAGTAATAAGTGTGGGAGAAAGGTCGTAAGTGCAGAGCCTTCGGGGCAGTGGAAAAGGTATGCTCCTTCTCAAGGGCAGCTCAGACCTATTTCCTGTGATTTGGGGCATATGAAAATACAGATCAAATAATGCCAGGCCTTTTGATTTTCAGGAAAAACTAAACTTCTCAAGTCGTATACAAACGTTTCCAATTTTTTTTTTTCTATTTTATTGAGGTAGACTTCATGTATAATAAAGCGCATTTATTTAAGTGTTCAATTTGATGAGGTTTTTCTTTTTCAGATTTTTTTAAAGCAAGCTTTCTACCCAGTGTGGACCTCGAATTTACAACCCCAGGATCAAGAGTCTCATGCTCCACCGACTGAGGCAACCAGGCCCCCCTTGGTGAATTTTGATGTACGTACACAACGATCACTACAATTAAGAAACAGAACATTTCTGAGGAGCCTGGGTGGCTCAGTCGGTTAAGCATCTGACTTCAGCTCAGGTCATGATCTCGCAGTTCATGAGTCGAGCCCCGCGCTGGACTCTGTGCTGACAGCTCAGAGCCTGGAGCCTGCTTGGGATTCTGTGTCTCCCTTTCTCTCTGCTCCTCCCCCACTGCCGTTCTGTCTCTTTCTGTCTCTCAAAAATGAATAAATGTTAAAAAAAAAATATTAAGAAAGAAAGAAACAGTGCTTCCACTGTCCTGGAATTTTTCCCTGTGCACTTTGGCAATCCTTTCCTCCTTCCCCTCCATCCTTAAGTCACTGATCCTTAAGGCTTTCTGTCAAAACACGTTGGTTTGCATTTTCTAGAATACTATACAAACGGAATCATGTTAGTAGATGCTTTTATTTTCTGGCCGCTTTCACTTAGCGTCATGACCTTGAGATTCAAATCATAACGTGTGTATAATTCATTTTTTTAAAAAATTGTCAAGTAGTGCTTTCTGGGATGAATATATCGCGATTTGTTTATCCATCCAACTGTCGACGCGACAGTCATTTGGGTTCTTTCTGTTTCGGCAATGACAAAGCTGCTGTAAATATTCACGCACAAGTCTTTATGGGGACGTATGTTTTCATTTCTCTTTAATTCTCCTGATATTTGTTTTTATTTTTTTCAATGTTGGTGTTCTCTCTCTCTCCTTTCTCTGCCCTTCCCCTGCTCATGCGCACACTCTCTCCCTCTCTCTAAATAAATAAACAGTTTGGAGTCGATGGAGAAGTGCTATGTTTTTCTTTGTGGTAACAGACGTATCCAGTGGTTCTTTAGTGCACACTTTTTGAAGTTTGAGCCCGGATATCTGCATTCACCATCCTGAGGTGGTTCACTCATGCAGAGACCACGATATGAAGCCATAGTTTCTGGCGCTGGTAAGGCTCCTCTGCCCGGGGCCCCTCACTGGGAGTCGGCCGAAAGGGGCTGACCGTCCGCCGCAAGCTTGGGTTCTGGGGATGGAAGGTCTCCTGTCACAGCTCCTCCAGTGAACCAGAGCTGTCGGGACGATAGTCGGTGTGGGGTGCTTACTTGAGGAACTTTAATCTGGTCCCCCCCCAACTCCACCGGAGAAGCGGCCGGGAGCCAGACAGCCTTCTTCCACCTCCGTGTGTGGTCCGCCAGTCTCCTAGCTCCCGCAGGTGGCCTCCTAAGGGCTGTGCAGTGACATTTTCAGGAAGGCAGGAACACAGGGATCTTTTGTTCTCTTTGACACGAGGAGGAGGGAGGATTGTAGGGTTGGTTTGGACATTAATCCTGTTTATTTATTTCTTGCCTCCTTTCTATCAGAGGCAGAGAAGGGGGAGAAGAGGTCACTACCGGCTCTCCAACATAGCAGCGTCCTCTGCGCAAAGGGAAAGTCCACAGAGGAAGGTCACTTTGGGCGAAGATAAGGGATGGTGGCCTCGTGAGACCTTCAGTCCCTTGGCCGAGATGCTGGCAGGCGCCGCCAGCTGTCCTCTTTCAGGACCGTGTGAGGAGGGCTTCCCTTGGGGATCTTGACAGGGGACGCCACCAGCAAGTGGGAGACCCACGTGGTAGCCAAGGGAGTGGGTCGCCTGCCCACTCCCCAGTGTGGGATGAATTCGAGCCAAGATTCTGCAGAGCAGGTGTGGACAGGCCCGGGAAATATTACATTGTTATCACTGTTGTGCGTCTCTCCTTTAAAATTGCAAACAATGGGCAGGGACGAGCACCCGACTCTTGATTTTGGCCCAGGTCATGATCTCAAGGTCCGTGAGTTCAAGCCCCGCGTGGGGCTCCCCATGAAGCATGGAGCCTGCTTGGGATTGTCTCCCGCTCTCTTTTTGCCCCTCCTCCCGGCTGAGCAAACACACACTCTTTCTATAAAATAAAAAATAAAGGTAAATAAAAAATGTTTAAAAACTTTAATTTTTTCTCTTATTATAATAGTAGTAGAGACTTGTAAAAATCTCAGAAAATTCAGAAAAGTATGAAGACCAATATAAACATCCTTTGAACCTCTGCTATATAGAGATGGCCACTGTTAAGTTTTGATTTTGCAATATTCAGGGAGCCAGAACCTATTATAACTATACAATATATAGTACATAATATATAATATGCTATGTATCACATATACATTTATGTGTACACATACATATTCACATCCATATGTAGACATACAACAGACCTCACGATGAAGACACAGCCATAGGGCTGGGTGCTGGCTGGCACCAGGGCTTTCTGGGAATCAGGCAGCAGAAAGGCTGAGGGAATCTCAGCGATCATCACAGTGCCCCTGAAGCCTTGAATAAAGTCAGCGAAAGCTCACAAAAGGCTTACAGGGAACCGAGTTATTGTGAAGGAGTAAGCTTTACATCGGAGCTCTAGGAGATGAAACCAGACCAGTGCACACAGGTAGAGTGGTGTAGGGGCAGATGGAAAGATGAAGAAGGGAAACTCCGAAAGGCCTTGGCACCGGTGTTAATCCAATCCAACTGTCACCAGGTTCAAAGCCAGTTTAACCCCAGTGGGCACCGTGGCTACTATTTGGCCTTCTCACTCTTTCCATGTGTATGTATATATTCATACGTCTGTGTTGATATATATCAGTGTCTACATACATGCATATGTATAAATATATATACATACATATACATATGTATCTATATGATTTTAATTTCTTGAATGTTTGTTTGGCGAGAGCTTGGGCACACACTTGCATACAGGGGAAGGGCAGAGAGAGAGTCCCAAGCAGGTTCTGCACTGTCAGCATAGAGCATGGAGAAATGGTTACTATGGGAACACACCTTTTCCCGCCCCACATCACTTCTGCCTTCTGCCGGGGCCTATCTGTCACTGCGGACTTCTTCCTCAGGGTGGCTTCAGTGAATGGTATGGGCATCTCACCCCCATGAGAAATTCCTGTCCTTGACATAAGCCAGCAGGTAGGTGGGGTCCCTAAGGCCTGTGACTGCTTGTTTTTGAGAAATACTGCTGAGCCAGAAAATCCTGCCTGGCACATCCCAGAATTTATTTATTTATTTTTGTGTGGAAAGTTAGAACGTGTCTGGATTAGGATTGCAGAGTTGAACACAGTTCTGGGAATATCAATCATTGGGCAAGAGAACAGCCAGCCCACTGGTATCTGTGTCTCCCCACCCCAACCCCCCACCCAGCCTCAAGCAGCTATGTAGACACCACGCATTGCTGGAGTCCAATGTCAAGGCCCTCCTTGCCTCACAAAGTAGAGTGACTTCACTGCGATATGGTGAGCTTGCTTCTCCTCTCAATAGCCAGCAAGCCTCTGAGTTGCCACTGGGAGGGTGGCAGATTTGAGGTCTCTCTCAAGGATTCGAGGCAAAGTTGGCAGTGTCCAATGTCTACAGGGGATGGATGCCTGATAGAAGTGAACAGGGCAGGCACAGGGAGCCTTGGGGAGACCCAGCACCCCTGGCCGATATAAAGGCCCTGGCTTGGTTTAAAGCAGCCAACATCTCTCGGCTCCATTAGCATCTGTCATCCAGGAACATGACTCCATGTTGCAAGATCTTGGTCCAGAGAGGCCAGATATTTACAGGAAATCTGGTCATCACAAACTTTTGGCAACAAACTCATGAGATATTTTGAATGCATCATCAAATGGTCAGGAACATGTCGTGTCTTTCAAGTCGTCACTCAAATGTCGCTTTGTCAGTAAGGATTTCCCTGACGCCCCTATTTTAAAGGACACTCCCTGTCTCAGTCTGGCACTTCCTTGTTCCATTTCTCTCCTTTGTCTTTCTCCATCGTGCTGACTGCTGTCCACTACTGAGGGCAGAAGCGTTTCTCCTATTGCCCCTCTTCTGGATGTCTAGCATCAAGAACAGTATTTGGACATAGAAAATACTCAGGAATATTATTGAATAAAGGCAGGTCTGAGACACAGAGACAGGACTAGAGTGAGGTAAGCAAGACCTGGAGGCATGGATCTTATAAGATCACCGAGTGAGCACCTCCTTAAATTATGTATCCTAGGGGCACCTGGGTGGCTCAGTTGGTTAAGTGTCCAACTTCGGCTCAGGTCATGATCTCATGAGTTTGAGCCCCGTATGGGCTTCTGTGCTGACAGCTCAGAGCCTGGAGCCTGCTTCAGATTCTGTGTCTCCCTCTCTCTCTCTGTCTGCCCCTCCCCCACTCTCTCTATTTCTCTCAAAAATAAGTAAACATTTTAAAAAATTAAAAAAATAAATTTTCTATCCTAGATGCCACACCCTCCTCACCTTAGCCACGGCCCTGCTGATGCACTTAACCACTGTGGTTGCTGACATGATTCTGACGGCAGGGTGAGAGACAGGAAAATTGATTGGAACGTTTAAAAACTCATACACTACTCTAATTTAAAAACATACAACTCCAATGAACCTTGGAAATGCACAGATAATCTTAACTATGAATGGTACAGTAATCTTCAGCTCAAATGCATTTCTTTTCAGGATCGAGTATTGGATTTTATGCTCTCTTCTGTATTTTTACATTGAAAAACATAACATATGATGAGCTCAATGTGAAATTTTCCATTACCAAGGAGAGACAGAATTGATTTCAAGTCTAGGCCCAGGATGAGAGTTGAGAATGCCTGTTTATTGAAGACCACCAAAAATGTGGAACATATTGGAGAAAGAATCAATGTGTGTGCCAGAGACATTATAACCCAACTCAAAATGAACCCATATAACCCATTTCAAATTGAAGTCAAAGCAAAATCTTGAATGAAAAGTAGTAAATCTAGAGGCACCTGGTTGGCTCAGTCAGTTAAGCATCCAGCTCTTGATTTCAGCTCAGGTCATGATCTCAGTTGTGGGTTTGAGCCCTGCATTAGGCTCTGTGCTGTTAGCATGGAGCCTGCTTGGGATTCTTTATCTCCTCTCTCTCTGCCTCTTCCATTTGCATTCTTTCTCTCTCTCTCTCAAAAATAAATAAATGTTAAAAAAAGTAATAATTCTAAGAAAATTTCCAGATGCCATAACAAGGCCAGCCAAAGTTTGTTGTTGTTGTTGCTGTTTTTAACATTTACTTATGTTTTGAGAGACAGAGAAAAACAGAGCATGAGCAGGGGATGGGCACAGAGAGGGAGACACAGAATCAGAGCAGGATCCAGGCTCTGAGCTGTCAGCACAGAGTCCGACATNTCATCGTTATTTCGTTGTCATTATATCATCATTAAGTTGTTGTATTGTTGTCATCATTATTATGCAATGGAAGGCTTATGAACATTTTTGCAGAAATTTTATATGAAAAACAATATATTTATTGAGTGTAACGTGCCTGCCTTACGGGACTGTTAGGGAGCACGTAACAGAATACTCGTAGAAGACTCCTGGGAAGACTTCCAAATGTTCCCCCCTAGAAAATAACCTCTTTTTGAGTTTATTGCACACCCTATAGATATGTTAGGAGGGTTTCAATAATAAGATTCCTTAAGAAGATTAGAAGAGTTGCTCGAGAGTGATTTTTTTCCCCCTAGCTTTTCTGTCTTTAAAAAAGAAAAGGCTGAAAGATTTTAGGGTGGTGTAGGCCCGCCCTCTTGCAGCTGATGTGACAAGGTCTCATGCAAACAGTTCATGACTTTGGTCCTGTGCCACCTTGGTAAATATTTGTAGGACCTGACAAACCAAATTGGGATGATTTCCCAGAATCCCAGGGGGTATGACTTTTAAAAAAAATTTTTTTTAAACTGAGTATGTGTAGTTTTGAGAAGTTTTGACAAGATAGAACTCAAGTTGTGGCTGATAGAAGAAATACCATTACTTCTGCGCCAATACAGTGAACAGCGGTGTGTACCGTCAGCCGATAAGAATGGATGATCAGATCCTGTCCCTTTCTGAACCAGTAAAAGGTTGTGATCTTGTGGTTACATAACTTATTACATAACTTACCTATCTACATAGGTAGATATTTGAGGACTGGCATTTAGACCGTTCATGTGTCCCATCTGTGACAAAGTCCCTGATTTTCCACATGCTATCCCTTTGTCTACCCGAATTCCTGTGGGAACTGTTCTCCCTCCCCCGAGCTTGGGTTCTGGGGCCCTCAGTGAAGTGCTGGTACCCTTGGGAGCCCAGAGTGCAGATCCTTTGAGGATGGGAAAACAGGATGTACAATTCTGGAATTTTATTTTCTACTCCCCAAGTTGTATCTTGATGGTAGTGGTAGTTACATGTGTACACGCACACACATACACACACGTGTCAAAACTCACTGAACCTGGAGCCCCTGGGTGGCTCAGTCGGTTGAGTGTCCAACTTCAGTTCAGGTCATGATCTTGAGGTCTGTGAGTTCGAGCCCTGCATTGGGCTCTGTGCTGTCAGTGCAGAGCCTGCTTCAGATCCTCTGTCCTGGTCTCTCTCTGTCCCTCCCCTGCTCACTCTCTCTCTCTCTCAAAAATGAACAAACATTTATTAAAAAAAAAACCTCACTTTAAAAGGGATGCATTGAATTATATCTCAATACAACTGATTAAAAATAATTATGCTACAATGAGGTGTTTTTAATTACTTCTCAATGAAGTAATAATTGACATTAAAAACAAAACCCTTCAGTGGCTCCCATTTACCTGTAAGATTAAATTCACACTGCTAAAGAAGTTATTTAAAGCTCTCTACTATATGGCCTTAAGCTACCTTCAGTAAAGGTTTTTAACCTATTTTGTGTTATGAATGCTTTTGGTGGTCTGGTAAAAACTGTGGACTCCTTCTGAGAGTAGTGCTTTTCAACGCATAAAACAAAACACGTAGGAATACAAAGGAAACTGATTATATTGAAATTATATAAAAATACATACACAATTTGTGATCATAGTATATGTTCTTCTTTCTTAACAAGATTTAGCATAAATCTCATCACTACATAATTTCAAAGTGCCGACAAGCATATGGTAGCTTCAGATGGCTGCAACTGTAATGTGAAATGAAATAATCTGGAGTTTTCTTGGGTGGGGAAGTAACACACACTGCTAATAATCTTAGGGTTTTTTGCCCATATTCACAATGGAAGGAAGTGCTCGATATCAGTTAGAAGTCAATGAAAATAAAGGTGTATTTTTTTCCCTATCGAATTCAACCTCCCTGCACACATCCCCTCCCCCCACTCCTTCCTGCCTTCATTCTAAGTTAAACATGTCTACCAATGCCTGAGTGTCCCAACGGGCCCCAAGACACCCTCTGCCTTAGTGGAGAGGTCCCCATCCTAAAGCTGCAGAGACAGCAGGTGACACGAATATGTGAATGGGTGGGAGAGTCAGACAGTGGAGGACCATAACAATGCACACAGAGCCCATGTGTTTGCTCGGGACGTTCAAAGAAAACTTTTTTTTTTTTTAATACAGCAATGTACTAGCCAAATCAAGATTAGCCCAAAGTTGGTCAGTGTACAGCTACTGTTTAATCAACCAGAATGCACTGCCAGTTCCTTCCTCCCACCCTCCCCTGCTGCACCCCCAGAGAGTTCCCCTTCTGTAGAAAGCCCTTCCCCTCTAATCTCTATTGATCAAAATGCAGCTAGTTCAGAAGTTGGCGTTTCCTGCTTCCCCTAGCTGGAAGTCATCTGGCCCTTGTCCGTGGTTCAGATCATTCTCTGTGTTCTTTATTTCCTTATTTGTGAGCACGGGTCACATCTTGGCTTGTATTGTGTTTACTGATGTTCGTGTCTACCTGCTCTAATCCATCCTGAGGTCCTGGATGGCAGAACACGGCCACGTTTCTTTCTCTTTGCAGCTCGGTGGGGACGTGGGAGGGTCAGGCTAATCGTAAGCAGCCGGCCTTGCCTCTCTCTGCCTCTCGCTTTTGTCTTTGCCTTTACATATGCATTCTCAATCTAGAACTAGAGCTAAAGCCTTGACATAACCTTTCTTTCATGGAAGGGCTTATCATGTGACCACAAACCCCCCAGCCAGAAAAGTAACTGATGGCCTCTGAAGTCTTCCTCCAGGAACGGATAGGCAGTCAGTCATTCGATCATTCATTCCTATAATCCCTTAGAAACCAGGTGAGAGCCTACTGTGTAAGATGCACCAGGCATGGATGGGCAGGACCTACACCCTGTGACACAGGCTTGGGAAACTGCTTCTTAGTAGCCTAGAGACAAGGAACTGAATGCCTCCTCGTGAAGGGTGCTCATTCTTCCTCTCTCAATAAATAAACAAACTGAAAATAAATAAAGTATGTATGTCTGAAGCAAATTATTTGTTCAGTCTGATGAACAAAAACATTCTCAGAAAAGTCTCCCCAAGGACTCTTAGATAGAAAACCATTATGTTACGAACTCCTTGAAGAAAAAAGCTATGTTCTGTTCAGCTTTATAGAACCTGATGCCTAACCCAGTGCCTAGCCCACAGCAGGTGCTTAGGTAGGAAACAGGTGTGCAGGAGGTGTCTTGTTTTAGCTGGCACTGGTGACATTCACTGAGCACTTACCAGGTAGCAGGCAGTGTTCTAAGCGCCGTACACGTATTAACTCATGTAACCATCAAATATCCCTGGAGGGTAGATGTTATTACTGTCCATATTTTACAGATGACAAAATGGAGGCTCAGAGATCTTCAGGAATTTATTCAAGGTCACACTGCAAAGTATTTCTAAAACCAGGATATGAAGTAAGATTTTATTATTTTTCATGGCTTTAAATGTCACTTTATGGAGTCCACAGCTATGGGAAAGTCAATGGGGCCTTGGATACTGCTGGCCAACCATCTTAATAAAATGTTCTTTGTGGACACATCCACCCCATAAGAGAGCATGAGCATGAGAAGGCGAGAGAGAGAGAGGGAGAGATTGAATCCCAAACAGGCTCCATACTGTCAGCACAGAGCGCGATGTGGGGCTCAATCCCACAAACTGTGAGATCGTGACCTGAGCAAAATCAAGAGTCAGATGCTTGGGGCGCCTGGGTGGCTCAGTCGGTTAAGCATCCGGCTTCGGCTCAGGTCATGATCTCATGGTTCATGGGTTTGAGCCCTGCATCAGGCTCTGTGCTGACAGCTAGCTCAGAGCCTAGAGCCAGTTTCAGATTCTGTGTCTCCCTCTCTCTCTGACTCTCCCCTGCTCATGCTGTGGGTCTCTCTCAGAAATTAAGAAAAAAAAAACATTAAAAAAAAAGAGTCAGATGCTTAACAAATAAGCCACCCAGGCGCCCCTATGCTTTATTCTTTTTTAATGTATGTAGTTACTTTGGTGTTAATACATGTCAAAATCATTTAGAAAGACTCCTTATTTCATATTTTTTGTCATTCCATATTATTGCAAAAAATATTAATGGAACAAATGTGATCATATGGCGGTTCCCAACATTTTTTGGAAAGTATTAAAAATAGCTTCTTATGGTTAACTAGTCTACCATTTGAGTGAACAGTATGGTGTGATAGAAACCCAAATAATCATGTTTGTTTAGGCAGAGGAAATTCTACCCTAGAAGAGTGGCAGTCCGTACCAAGATACTGCAGGAGAGAGACCGACTCTCAGGAGATGTTTAACCAGAAGTTTTCAGGTGCACGCCAAAAAAACTGGGAACCCTTCTCATGAAAGGAAGATGTAGGGGGCGCCTAGGTGGCTTAGTTGGTTATAAGTCCGACTCTTGATTTCTGCTCAGGCCATGACCTCACAGTTTATGGATTTAAGCCCAGAGTCGGGCTCTTCATGGATAGCCAGGAGCCTGCTTGGGATTCTCTCTCTCTCCCTCTCTCTCTCTGCCCCTCTTCTGCTCATGTGCATTCTCTCTCTCTCTCTCTCTCTCTCAAAAATAAATAAATAAATTTGTTAAAATTTTAAAAAAAAGGAAGATGGTAAAGGGAAACTCCCAAAATGATCACACACAGAGGGCTTCTGTTTGGGAGCAAACTCCACTGTTTCTTTGATCTGAGTGAGGAGGGAGAAGGTCTCCAAGATTCCCAAGATCAGAGGAGGTGACCAACCTGTAGCTGCTAAATGCAGGGCTTGTGTGGATGCCTTGTGGGCGTGGCTACCAATGGAGGTTTCCCTCAAGAGATAGGGTTTGCAGAGAAGCATCTGATCCCTTTCTGCCTGCTGGTGATCCGGTGCTTTAGGGGATTAGGAATTGTTTATCCTCGTGTGGTCAGTTGCTAACCAGCAGGTTTAAGTTCTTAGATCACCTCTTTTTATAATAGATGACAGGATGTGGTGGTGTGGGGTGCAGGAAGCATGAGGGGGTTGGATTCTGGTCCCCGTCGCAGTCTGAATTTTCTGTCTTGGCAGTCCTCCTAGGTAAAGTCTTTAAAAGACCACAATGACTTCTCTGGCAAAATTACCAGGAAGCATTGCCAATACTAAGAAACTCATATTCAGCAACTCAGAGATTGGATACAAGCGAACCTCCTACCTTTTTCTTTAAAGTCCCATGCTTGAAAAATAGTTATGGTGCAATGTTCCTTTATAGAGAAGCTCATTAATATTTACATTATGATCCAGAGCGAAAGGCCAGCACACTTTGTTGCAGACAGGGCTTGGTGTTCCCCTGATATTTATTTCATTCTCGAGGCACTTGGTGATCTCCATGGAAAAAGAAATCTCCCTGTTTCTGTGTTCTGGTTTGCTTTGTTTGATTTTTGTTTTTCTTGTCTGGGAACGAATGTCTTTGGTTACTCCCAGAAAAATCACAATGTCAGAAGCCAGTACCAAGTTTATTGGCTGGCAGATAGCAGACCCTCACTGGGGTCATAAATCATGAGTTTATTGATTGACTAAAGAAATGATTTTTTGAGGTACCTGGGTGAGTCAGTTGGTTAAGCATCTGACTTCGGCTCAGGTCATGATCTCGTGGTTTGAGAGTTCAAGCCTGTATTGGGCTCTCTGCTGTCATCACAGAGCCTGCTTTGGATCCTCTCTCCCTCACTCTCTGCTCCCCCCACCCCCACCACTTGCCCTCTCTCCCTCTTTCTCTTTCTCTCAAAAATACATAAACATTAAAAAGGAAAAGAAATAATTTTTCACATACCAAATTGTGTTAGCCCTCCTTAGTCACATTCTCATATCTGAAGTATTTTCCTTCAAGCACTTGCCTTCTTTTACTCAAAAAGCTGCTACGGGCCTGAAGAACAAGTGGTGTTGTTTTGCAGTTATGAGCTTCAGGTTTACTAAGCATACCCACATGTCGATTCTGGTTCTGCAAATAACAAGATGGACGATCTTGAAGAAACAACTCTTGAGCCACTGTTTCTTCTTAATACGTGTTCATCAACAACACTAAAGGGCAACCAATGGAATGAGTGAAGATATTTGCAAATGACATGGTTGATAAGGGCTAGTATCCAAAATATATAAAGAACTTATTACAACTCAACACCCGAAAGACAAATAATCCAACTAAAAAATGGACAGAAGACATGCACAGACATTTCTCCAAAGAAGACATACAGATGGCCAACAGACACATGAAAAGATGATCATCATGTTATCATCAGGGAAATGCAAATCAAAACCACAATGAGATATCACCTCACACCTGTCAGAATATCTAAAATCAACAGCACAAGAAACAACAGGTGTTGGCGAGGATGTGGAGAAAAAGGAATCTCTTGCACTGTTGGCGGGAATGCACACTGGTGCAGCCTTTCTGGAAGACATGTTGGAGGTTCTTCAAAAAGTTACAAGTAGAACCACTTTATGATCCAGCAATCACACTGCTAGGTATTTACCCAAAGAATACAAAAACACTAATTCAAAGGGATACATGCACCTCGATGTTTATGGCAACATTATTTACAATAGCCAAGATATGGAAGCAACCCAAGTGTCCATTGATTGATGAACATAAAAAATTCACCCATAAAAAAGAATGAAATCTTGCCCTTTGCAATGACATGGATGGAACTAGGGGGTATTATATTATGCGAAATAAGTCAGAGAAAGGCAAATATCATGATTTCACTCATATGTGGAATTTAGGAAACAAAACAAATGAGCAGAGACAGAGGGGTGAAGAGAGAGAGGCAGAGGGAGAGAAACCAAGAAACAGACTCCTAAAGCTAGAGTACAAACTGATGGTTACCGGAAGGAAGGTGGGGTGGGTGATGGGTGAAATAGGTGATAGGGATTAAGGAGGGCCCTTGGCATGATAAGCACTGGGTGATGCATGGCAGTATGGAATCACCATATCATATACCTGAGACTAATATACCACTGTGTCAACTAGCTGGAATTAAAAACTTTTAAGAAAGCACATGGAGGAGCGCCTGGGTGGCTCAGTGGGTTAAGCGTCCAACTTCAGCTCAGGTTATGATCTCACGGTTCGGGGGTTCAAGCCCCATGTCAGGCTCTGTGCTGACAGCCAGCTCAGAGCCTGGAGGCTGTTTCAGATTCTGTGTCTCCCTCTCTCTCTGACCCTCACCTGCTCATGCTGTCTCTCTCTCTCAGAAATAAATAAAACATTAAAAAAAAAGAAGCACATGGAAAAAGAAAATGTGTGTTCAATAAAACCTACCTTACAGAGTTGTTGGAAGAATTAAACGAAATAAAGCAGGTTTCCCCAAATCTCAGTCATTTGCAACTTGTTTGCACATTTTTTGCCTAGGCCATTATTCCCTTAATGTTTTCTTTAACTCAATTTTTTAAATGTTTTTTTAAATTTATTTCTGAGAGAGAGAGAGAGAGGCAGCATGAGCAGAGGAGGGTCAGAGAGAGGGGGAGACACAGAATCTGAAGCAGGCTCCAGGCTACAAGCTAGCTGTCAGCACAGAGCCCAACGAGGGGCTTGAACCCATGAACTGTGCAATCATAACCTGAACCAAAGTCAGACGCTCAACAGACTGAGCCACCCAGGCGCTCCAAATTAGCTCAATTTTTAAGACAGATCAATTTCAAAAGATAAATGGACACTTCTCGCCTCTCTGGTGATAGAAGTGATAGAATTTAAATGTAACAATAAACGTAATGAAGAGTAACCAATACTATTAATTCCTCCTGGATAGTTTTTTACCCGCAAAGGTCTCTCTCTTGCGGTCTGTTCCGTTCGTTTGAAAGAAAGATTTCTGTCAGGTGTTAAAGATATATCAGCCCTGACCTGACTCTTTCTTTTTTATTTAACCCAAAGAACTGAAAAAAACTATCAAAAGGAACTTTTTCACTCTAGGATTTGATGTAACTTAATACTCTGCTTTTGTGCCTCGTAATATCATCTCAGATATCACCAGTGGCCGGTGCATCACCTTTTAGGAAGCCAAGATCAAATTTATGAAGATTTTGTGTTTCTCCATGAAAGGACAGATGCACCCCGAAGATACAGCTGTACAGGGTCCTGTGTAGGAAGAGCATCTGCTTAGAAAGTATGGTTTAACATAGAAGGGAAGGAGGGGAACACTTCTCTGGAACCCTCTGGCCATTTCTGACTTCCACACAGGACCAGAGATCAATTCCTAATTTAACAGTGGGTTCTCCGACTCGGAAACCACTCCCGGCCTCCAGGAAGACTGGGAACCCTCACGCATCCGCAGAGCCTTCAGCTGCCAGCTGTGTTCTGAAGACAAGGGAAGGAAACCGAGAGGGAGAAGGCACTTTTCAAAACTCAAAGCCCGTCCGTGTCTCCACCTCCTTAGAGTCTGGATTGGGCCGAATGACCCCCCGTATCTCAGATTGTGACTGTACATGGAGACAGGGTCCTTAGTGAGGTAATTAAGGTAAAATGAGGTCTCATCTGAGTTGTGTGTTAGAAGCGATTAGGACACAGACACACACGGGCAGAAGAGGGTCACAACACACCCAAAAGAGGCCTCAGAAGAAACCCACCTTGCTCACACTGATCTCGGACTTCGAGCGTCCAGAACTTAGGAGACCATGAATTTATGTTTTGTAAGCTCCCCCTGATCCCCCGCCCCAGTTCAGGGCAATTTGTTACATCCAAAGATACAACAAAATGAGCACAGTCACATGAAACTGTTACAGAGTGCATGCCTCCCATCTGAATAAGGGGCCAGGGGCTGAATAGCTCATGGTCCATGGACAGTGGCACCCAATGCCGTGAACAGGCTGGTTGTGTCCGAAACAGCCAGGATTGCCTGACTTTGGTCACCTGTCTTCTCATTTACCATCCACTCAGTCTGGCCATCTAAATTCTTTCCATGACAGACGAAAACACACACACACACACACACACACACAAAACCATAACAAAACAGAAAACGGTTCCGGAAGGAGAGTCCAGAAAAGACTTGGTTATTTTGTCAGCTTAGAGGACCGATTTTAGTGAAGTTTTATATAATCTTGGTAAGAGATCGAGACATTGGATTATCTTAAATGCCAAAATAGAAATCTTGTTTGTTAGCCTGCTCAGGTCCCAGATAAGCTTATTTTTTCCCTCCTTTGACCTTTTCCTCACTTTTATTTCTTTAGCACAAAAATAGCATTTCCACTGTGTGGTAGCTCTGTCTCGTGCGTAAGTTCTCAGGCGATGTCCACTTACATTCTTTCCTCTTTCCCACTTTTTCCTCCACCTCCTTCCTGTTATCATTGTGCCGACTAAAGGCTCTAACTTCGGGGTGCCTGGGTGGCTCAGCCGGTCAAGTATCTGACTCTAGCTTAGGTCATGATCTCACTGCTTGTAAGTTTGAGCCCCGAGTCGGGATTCTCTGTTCCCTCTCTCTCTGCCCCTCCTCCCCTCACACACACACACACACTCTCTCTCTCTCTCAAAAATAAACAGTAAAAAAAAAAAAAAGAAAAAGAAAAAGAAAAAAGAAGGCTCTAACTTCAAGCTTTGACCACCATCTTCCCCCTCACTTCTGTGTCTTTCTGAGCCATCTCTGGCATGTATGACACTCTGTTAAAGTGCCAGCTAATATTTAGGTCCATTAAGCTCATTATGTATTCTCTCTGCTCATGGTTCCCCCAGAGAATTCAGCACAGCCAGCATCTCAAAGGCTTCCCCTCCTAGAGCTCAGGGTAAATTCTCCTGGTGACTGTGTACCTTTGCGGCTAGCTCCCGGAATTCAGACTGTCCCCAATTAGTTTGTACAGTGTTGGCTATCGTACATTCTGTTTCTTGAGAAAAGTTCTCCTAGCCCCGTGCATCCAAAGTTCAAATAGAACTTCTTTGGGTATCATCTATAATCACAAACCTTGACCAGACAGGCCAGCCTTTGAGGAGTGGCAGCATGTTAGAAATGAGTAACATTATCTCCCCATCGGCCACGAGGCAGGGGGCAGGAGGAAAAAGAACAAGGTAAAAAAGATGCCCTCAGACCTCCAGATAAATGGTGGGTCACTCAAGTTCCAGGAACCTCTAGGAATTTAGTGGGATCTTCCAGTGACACAGAGGACAAGGACTGAATGTTAGAAGCCCCGGGTATGAATAGCGGCTCCCCATCCCAGGTGGAAAGGCAACAGTGGCTACTCCCTGCTTTTCTGGGTTTTTTTGTTTTTGTTTGTTTGTTTCTTTGTGTTTTATGTGAGCACCGTTTTTCTTCTTGGGAAATAAATCCCTCCCTCTGAGAGATTTCCCCGGCCTGATTCCCAGCCTGATCTCTTATACAGGGTGTTCCGATTCATAAATTTTTGTGAAGTCTCAGCCTGTGAGTAGATCCTTTATCCTGACTGAAAGCTTCTGTGCAGCTGGGGTTTAGAAAATCTGCTGAGCTCTGAACCTTGTATTTCTCCTCACACACCGTGGGTGGCCCTGTGGGAAAAGTCCCTTGTTCTCTTTCCCTTCTTAGAGAGCTCCCCATTCCGGGGCGCCTGGGTGGCTCAGTCAGTTGAGCGTCCGACTTCGGCTCGGGTCATGATCTGGAGGTTCGTGAGTTTGAGCCCCACATCGGGCTCTGTGCTGACAGCATGGAGTCTTCTTGGCATTCTCCCTCTCCCCCTTCTCCACTTGAACTCTCTCTCTCTCTCTCAACATGAATAAATAAGCTTTTAGAAAAAGTACTTTAAAAAGAAAGGCATAGTACCCTTGTTAATGTTTTTGGCAGCACCTCCAAAATTCATGAAGAGCAGAGAGGACTAACAACCTCCCCAGGCACCTGGGCACCAGCCGCCTCTGAGAGCAGACTGGGGTTCTGTGCGCCACAAAGCGTGTCCTCACATCACATCTTTTTCCTCCCCTCTTGTCTCCTGGCTCGTTTTTCTAAGCAATGTCTTTGCCATGACCTTCTGTCGCAGGAAACAGAAAAGGTAACTAGGAGTGAACAGTGGTAAGGGGCCATCCTTTGCTCATCACATTAAAGACAAGCATGTTTTCCAGCTTCACGCCTGCCCATCAAGTTTATTCCCTTTACAACAGGCGTGATACCAGAAGTCATTCACGGACAGACATGGATCAAGGAGGGAGCACTGTTTTAGACTCAAAAGGCTTGTATGAGCAAGTCAGACAGGGTCCCTGATCTCACCCACTCACCTGCTGGGTGAGTATCGGGCCCTTAATAGCTCTGCCCAACCTCATGGAGCTTCCTTGCAGAGGGTCCTGTAGCAAACAGGCTGTCAGGGGGTCCCCAACAACCCGGTCTTCCTTTACTCATGTCCTCGGCTTGAGTGTGGGTCAGACCTGTGACCTGCGATAGAATGTGACAAAGGTCATGGGATGTCCCTTCAGGGGTTACAAGATTTCATCTTGCTTGCGTATTGGCTCTAGAAACTCCCAGACTGACTTGGAAGAGGTATGGGACTTTAGCAGGAGGCCCACGTGGCAAGAGCCTGCCAACAACCAGCAAGCGGCCAGGGCCCTCGGGCCTACAGCTGCAAGGAACTGAACCCTGCGCCCACCTGAGTGAGCAGGGAGGCGGAGTCTTCCCTTGTCGGGCCTCCAGATGAGAACGCAGGCTGCCGGATGCTCTGACTCTAGCCTTGTGAGATCCAGATAAGCCACTTCTAGGCTTCTGACTCCCAGAAGCTGTGAGGTAACACATGGATGTGTTTTAAGCTGCTAATTTGCAGTGATTGGTTAAGTAGCATAGCAGACTAATACAGAAGCCCTGTGGACATGGGGAGTAAACTGGCCCACCACCGTCCCATGGACCCAGAGAGCCAACTAGTCTGGCTTTCCCTTGGGTCCGTGGATTGCTGGTTGTGAGCTCTCCACAGAACTTCCCTGTGCTGGACAAATGGGTTTGCAACCTCCTTGGCTCTTGGAGCTCCTTAAAATCAGAACAATGATGGACCAGAGCTGTCTGCAGCAAGACTGTAGATAAAGAGGAATCCCTGAAAATCTGTTAAGTTGAGCACTATGTCACTGAAGGGATTGAAGACATGTCCTCTCCCATCCCCTCATGCTCAAGTACTTTCCAGACTCCAGATTCCCACTGTTGGAGGGCTTGTCTCAAAGGATGTGGTAACTTTCCCTTCTTTCGTTCATGAGTTCAACACACAGATTTTTAAAAAATATTTTTAACTCTTTAAATTTTTTTTTGAGAGAAAGAGAGAGAGAGAGTGACAGAGTGCAGGTGGGGGAGGGGCAGAGAGAGAGAGGGAGACACAGAATCCCAAGTAGGCTCCAGACTCTGAGCTGTCAGCACAGAGCCCAACACGGGGCTTGAACCCACAAACCGCGAGATCATGACCTGAGCCGAAGTCCCACGCTTAACCAACTGAGCCACCCAGGTGCCCCATGAGTTCGACACACAGATTCAATTTCCTCATCTGTAAAATGAGTGTAATAATAGTGTCATATAGTTGTCATGAGAGGAAATGAATTAATTTCTATAAATTGTATAAATAATTGTTTGCATCCTTGTAAACACTATATAATTGTATGTTATTATAATGATGCTATTATCACTGATGTAGTTTGTTGTGTTGGTTATTAGTATAGCCAGGCAGTAACCTAGACACAAGGAATAGAGGTATAAATAAGACATGACCTTGCCCTTTAGCTGGCTCCTTATCTATCAAGTTAGTGAGCTCAGTTCTGAACAGAGAGGCAAACAGGACAGGAAGTTTTATGAAGCAGGGGCTTGAAACAGCAAAATAGTCTATGTTTACGAATAAGGAGTCACTGAATTAATAGAGCTAGACGAGAATGGTTAAATATTCAAAAGAGGGGCATCACAGCTCAGTAGCCAATAGGTTCTCCATCCCATTTGAGGGCTCCGACAGTGAGGGAACGTTTGGACCAATTTGGATACAATTCTGGTAAGGATAGAACTTCAATCTCAAAGTGAGGGACTTTATTCCAGTGTTGGGTCTATAGCAATAATCAATTTGGGACCTTTCCTGGACCTTTCTCTATCTATGCCGTACAACTAGCGCTTTGTTTTTCTGGCATAGAAAGGATGGAGAAGAACTCTTCAGTGATTTTCTCCTAAACCCTGACTCTGCCAGGTGTTATAAATGTTTGCATACCAAGCGAAACTAGGTGTTTTGATGTCCTCTCCTGGTCTATCACAAGATGCCTGCATTTTCACCCCTGGGGTTCTTCACAGCTTGAGGTCATGTTATGAAAGTCCCTGTCACTACAGCTTTCTGTACCAGCTTGACTGGGCTAAGGCATGTCCAGGGAGTGAAGAATTATATGTGGATATGTCTGTGAGGATGTTTCTGGAAGAGATTCGCATTTGCATTGGAAGACTGCATAAAGAGAGACTTTAACAATGCGGGCGGGCCTCATCTGATCCGTTGAGGGGCCGAATAGAACAAAATGGTAGCCGAAGGGCAAACTTGCTCATTTGGCTTGAGCTGAGACATTCATTCATCTTCTTCTGCCCTCAGATATTGGTGCTCCTGGTCCTCCCAGAGCGCAGGGCTTCAGACTCTGTGTGGGATTTATGTCATCAGCCCCCCTGAATCTCAGGCCTTTGGATTTAGACTGAATGACACCACCGGTATTCCTGATTCTCCAATTTGCAGATTGCATAACGTGCATCTTGTACACCATAATTGCACGAGCTCATTCCTATAAAGAATTCTCTTTTTTCTATCTATCTCCTTTAGGTTCTGTTTCTCTGGAGAACCCTGACTAATACACACTTCTTCATATATCAGCTAATGAACATATAACTTTGCTTAATGGATATTTGAATTTGAATTAGCTTTGCTGTTTATTTCTTAGAGTGGGGGATGTGTGAAAATGGGGTGTCACAAGGACGTAGGGTCTGTAATGATTAAAAAGAAGGGCTTGTGATAGAATCTAAGCTCTACGCTATCTTGAATAAGGTAAACTTTCTAAGCTTCCTCTTCCTACAAAATAAGACTACAATTACTTGAGATTGTATAATTCAATGAGATGGTTTGTGTGAAAATACTCAGTATAGAAGTAAAGCAGTCAGTAATCATTAACTATTCCTGTTGTGTTTTGATTGGGACTCAGGAAAAGGAGAGAGGAGGAGGGATTAAGAACTCAGACACTGTCTGACACTGTATGGAAGAGAGATGGAGAGGATGCAGGAGGGAGTGTTTAAAAATGGTGTTGGGGGAAANGTAAAAAAAATAAAATAAAATAAAATAAATAGAAAACAAAAAAATGGTGTTGGGGGAGAGCTGCATATTTCTCTAAACTCCTCGTCTCACAAAAGGCCAATTCTAGGTGTTTACTCCTTGTGCGAATGCATGCTGCAAGAACATCATACTTGTTTCCCATCAAATTGTTGGGATTCAGATTTTTTTTTTTTTAATATAGTGAGCTCCACACCCAACATGGGGCTTGAACTCATGATACTGAGATCAAGAGTTGGACAGTCTATCTCCTGAGCCAGTGAGGTGCCCCCAGGTGCTTTTAGTATATGTTTTCTAATCAAGTGTGGTAAGCAGAATAATGGTCCACCAAAGTTCCACATGTCCTAATTTCTAGAATGTGTAAGTATGTTATCTGACATGCAAGAAGGGACTTTGCAGATGTGAGGAAGATGATAAGCCTCAATATGGGGAAATTATCCTGGTTTATCTGAGTCACACCTATGTACCCATGTAAGTTCTTAAAAGCAGCAAAAGAAGGCAGAAGAGTCCGTCGGAGGGATGTGGTGGACTAAGAAGGAACGATTCAGTGCCTGAGGGGCACTCGATCCCCTATTACTGGCTGGAAGCTGGAGGAAGGAAGCCATGAGCCAAGGAATCCAAGCTGTGTCTAGAATCTCAGTGAAGCCTCAGCTGACAGTCAGCCAAGAAACGGGGGCATGGACCCACAACCAGAAGGAACTGGATTCTGCCAACAACCTGTATGATGCAGGGAACAAATTGTCCCCTGGAGCCTCCAGAAAGAAATGTGTCCTGTTGACACCTTGATCTCAGTCCAGTGAGGCCCATGCTGGGCTTCTGACGTGGAGAAATGGAAGATAATGCATTTTGTTGTTTGAGCCCCTAAATTAGCAATAATTTGTTTTGGGGACAATACAACACTAATGCACAAAGGTAAAGACAAAAACTTCATTTAATTCCATTTATTTATTCATTCGCTCACTTATTCATTTTTTCAAGCAATCACTGAGCAGCTATAGCAAACGAGGCACTGAGCCAGTTGCTGGTCATAAAAGCATGAGTAATAATAGCCAGTCCCGACTCTCAACATATTATAGGAAGTCAGTGGAATGACCAGAAAAAGGTTTCAGACTTTGCAAACAACTTGTTCTGCCTTAATTCTCTGAACTACTCAACCTTTCCTCCTGCCCACAATTTCAAAACAATTAGTCACAGTGGGGGTGTGTCGTGTTTTGCAAACTCGTTGGCATGAATGTAGTATGGGCAAGCTCAAGAAAAACGAATGGATTTTCCCCCCTTGGTCTGTGTCCAGTGAGATCATGGCTTTGGTGACCTTCGTTGCAGGTCTGTGGCCACTTAATAAACACCCACACTACACTGCTGCCTCCCAGGGACACGGTGGCATCTTCTTGTCTAGGCCAGGGCTTCCCAAAGCTTGGTGTGTCTAAAATTCATCTGAAAGGTATATTAAAATACATATGTCTAGGCCCCCAACCCAGAGAGTCCAATTCAGTGGGTTGGGGTCTGAGGATCTGAATTTCTCATAGCTTCCCAGATGGTGCTTCCTGTCCACAGGGAACACTCTGAGAGTCTTTGGTGGATCACTCCTTATTTATTGACGCATCTGGCTGATGGAACCAGGAGGATCAGAAGCAGACAAACCTCAAAACTATGCAGGATACCTGCCAGCCGGTGCCATACTTTTGAACACCTGAGCCCTGATAATCTCCCTGTCTGGTCCTTCCATTTTTGTTCCCAGATGAGACTTCCCTGCCCTCCTACAGTAATTGGGGATGCCCTGCGACTTGCAGAAACCTCAGACCACTGAGAAGCAAGAGAGAGGAAGGGAGAACAAGCAGTGTTTCGCTAATGGGCGAGTTCAGACAGAGGGACCTGGTGCCATCATACACAGCATCTTCCTGGAGAAGGTTCAGACAAAGTGTTGTAATCTCTAATTGTGCAATCCAACCTAAGAACAGAGCATGTGTCCCACTTGAGGGGAAGGCAAACCGATTGCACAATGTGCTCTGGGGGCACTGAGGACATCACATGATATTACAGCCTCTGCCCGGCCACATCCTCTAATATCCCCTCCCCAAATTCTGTTGTCCCTGATTTCCCTCGCTGTCATCCTTCCATGAACTCTTTCAAGCCAAAGGGCACACAGCGATGTACTGACATACAGGTGCTGATGACTTACTGCTCGGTCCTCTAACATTGTCCCTCTACAGGTCTTTCATGTGAGCTGTAACATGGCCATAAACCTCAACAATGTGATTCCAGGCAATGATCTTGCTTGAACTCCCAAAATCACTTTGATTGGCCGTATGGATCCTGGTTCCTCTTTTAAAGATTCAGAAAGATAAGATGGGGGTTGGGTCCATTGTTTGGAAAAATCCAATTGGAATTTCAGAGCATCCTGTCCATCGTTTGGAAGAACAGAAACGTCATAAACCAAAAAGCTGTCAAACAGTGCTTGCTAGATTAAAAGGAAAAAGATCAGTCTTGTTGTCGAAATTGGTTTTTGCTTAGGTCCTCTTTCTAGACCAGAGATCTTTCTAGAGCTTTAGGAAGATGGTATTATCTCCAGACAACTGTGGTAAAATTTTTTCCTTTGTGCCAGGTCTCCGCAAAATGAAAAAGATTTGTTTGATGTGAATCTCTTTTCTTTTAATGAGACTAAAATACCATTATTGTTTTTATTTGTTAAATAATAATTTAGTTTTGTTTTGCTCTAAGGCAGGGATTCTTAACTTATTTTGTGCCATGAACCTCAATGGACTTTGGGTGATGCCTACAGACCCCTTTTAAGAATACTGTCTTGGGGCACCTGGGTGACTCAGTTGGTTACACGCCCGACTTCAACTCAGGTCATGGTCTCACAGCTCATGAGTTCAAGCTCCACATCAGGCTCTGTATTGACAGTTCAGAGCCTAGAGACTGCTTTGGATTCTGTGTCTCACTCTCTCTACCCTTCCCCACTCAAGCTCTGTCTCTGTCTCCTTCAAAAGTAAATAAACACCAGCAGCATTCTTCACAGAGCTAGAACAAACAATCCTAAAATTTGTATGGAACCAGAAAAGACCACGAATAGCCAAAGCAATCTGGAAAAAGAAAACCAAAGTATGAGGCATCACAATCCCAGACATCAAGCTATATTACAAAGCTATAATCATCAAGACGGTATGGTGCTCACACAAGAACAGACACTCAGATCAATGGAACAGAATAGAGAACCCAGAAATGGACCCACAAACGTATGGCTAACTCATCTTTGACAAAGTGGGAAAGAATATCCAATGGAATAAAGACAGTCTCTTCAGCAGGTGGTGTGGGGAAAACTGGACAGCAACGTGCAGAATGAACCCGGACCACTTTGTTACACCATACACAAAAATAAACTCAAAGTAGATGAAAGACCTAAATTTAAGACAGGAAGCCATCAAAAACCTCGAGGAGAAAGCAGGCAAAAACCTCTTTGACCTCCACTGCAGCAACTTCTTACTCAACACATCTCCAGAGGCAAGGAAAACAAAAGCAAAAATGAGCTATTAGGACTTCATCAACATAAAAATCTTATGCACAGTGTAGGAAACAATCAGCAAAACTAAAAGGCAACCAATGGAATGGGAGAAAATATTTGCAAATGACATATCAGATACAGGGTTAGTATCCAAAATCTATAAAGAACTTATCGCACTCAACATCCAAAAAACAAATTATCCAGTGAAGAAATAGGCAGAGACATGAATAGGCACTTCACCAAAGAAGACATGTGGATGGCCAACTGACACATGAAACAATGTTCAACATCACTCATCATCAGGGAAATACAAATCAAAACCACAATGAGATACCACCTCACACCTGTCAGAATGCCTAACATTCACAACTCACAACAGATGTTGGCGAGGATGTGGAGAAAGAGAATATCTTTTGCACTGTTGGTAGGAATGCAAACTGGTGCAGTGACTCTGGAAAACAGTGTGGAGGTTCCTCAAAAATTAAAAATAGAACTGCCCTAGACTTAGCAATTGCACTACTAGATATCTATCCAAGGGATACAGGTGTGCTGTTTTGAAGAGGTACATACACCCCAATGTTTATAGCAGCGCTATCAACAATAGCCAAAGTATGGAAAGAGCCCAAATGTCCATTGATGGATGAATGGATAAAGAAGATGTAGCGCATGTGCACATGCACACACACACACACACACAATAGTATTGCTCAGCAATCAAAAAGAATGAAATCTTGCCATTTGCAACTATGCGGATGGAACTAGAGGGTATGATGCTAAGTNGTGCACACACACACACACACACAATAGTATTGTTCAGCAATCAAAAAGAATGAAATCTTGCCATTTGCAACTACGCGGATGGAANAAGGAATCTACTTCTGAAATCATTGTTGAACTATATGCTAACTAACTTGGACGTAAATTAAAAACTAAATTAAATAAGATACTAAAAAAATTTAAGAATACTGTTTTGTTTTGTTTCGGGCTGCAAAAATCTTTATTACTTTCATTTGGTCCACAGCTTGGGAAAGGACTCCAGGTGGTTAAAAAGCTGCCTAGTGGCCGCAAAGAGAGACTCAGGCACAAGCCCTGGCACCTGGGGGATGCCAGAGGGACCCTCCCAAAGGCTGCTTGGCTCCAGAGCCTTCTAGTCGTGCTTGAGGGTGAGACTTTGGAAGAGACACTCCCCAGCCCAGCCTGGGGGGTCGCACAGCCTGCAGAGATTAGTCAGATGGTGGCCCATCTTCTTGATGAGTTTCACCTCCTCATCTAGAAAGTGATTCTCTGGGAAGTCATAGAGATGGGGGTCTGCATGGGCAGAACCCAGGGCATGCAGTTCCAAAAGGGCCTAGTTCAGGTTCTTCTCCAGAAGCAAGGCAGCCTCCACGTCGTCCAGGGTTTTACCCCTAGTCATCTTCAGCCACCTTCTGCACTTTCCAGAAGAGGGTGCAGCCCAGGCTGGTTTTGCATCTTCAAGAGATGCTCAGCGCCCTCCCGCCTCTCCTCAGCCACCTCTGGGGAGATATGGTCTACCCCTGCGGAGCCACATCCTCAGGTCGAAATAGAAGCCCAGAGAGAGGTAGGTGTAGGGGGCCCGCAGGTGAATGTGTCCACCAGGCATTGACGGCAGCCTCCACCTCGGTGGAATAATTCTGATTTTGAATCTGGGCGCTCGTGGTTGATGGGTAATGAGGAGCTAAGCTCAAAATCAGCTGTTGGGTGGTCCTGGAGGCAGAGGGTGGGCAAGAAGATGGCTCCAAAGGTTGCAACTGGAAAAATGGTTGGAGGGTGGTCGGAGGCTGGTAGAAGGGGTGTCCCTGGGTCTGTCCGTCCAAATACTGTTGAAGCAAGAGACAGATCCGCAGGACTGCCAGGCGTACTGCTAAGAGTACGGTTTTGACAAACAAACAGAAAGGAGACCCATGCATATAGAGAATAAGCTGAGGGTTTCCAGAGGGAAGAAGTGATGGGGGGATGGGCAAAATCGATGAAGGGGAGAGGGAGATACAGGCTCCCAGTTGTGGAATGAATGAGTCATGGGGATTAAAGGCACAGCATAGGGGATATAGTCAATGGCATTGTAATAACGTGGTGTGGTGACAGGTGGTGGCTACACTTGGGGTGAACATAGCATAAATGTATAGATTTGTCCAGTTGCTATGTTGTACACCTGAACATGACCTGCTCTAATGTTGAAGTAGTGGTGTGCAGTAATGGTATTTTGAGCTACTGCAACAAGTGTAATGGGTATGAAAAATCTGTGATTTCCATTGGAGATATAGACACCCTTGTCTATTACTGTGGTTTATTGTCTACACTCTTAACTGAAGGAGATTCTAATTTCAGATAGGGGTTAGTGAAAATAAAGAGACAGTTATTCCCATCCAGGTTTATGGACTCGGTGAATTCTGTCTGTGTATATTCTTGGGACTCATTGGACCACAGGATAATAAAGCATCCCTGACTTCCTTCCTTCCTTCCTTCCTTCGTCTTTCTTGTTCATTGATTTATATTTAGTAGTCTCTATACCCAATGTGGACCACAGACTCACGACCCCGAGATCAAGGTCACATGCTCTTCCAGCTGAGCCATCCAAACATAGAACACCCCAACTTCAATGTCTCCTCTCCCTCTGAACATCTTTTCACCAACTCTAAATTGTAATGATTTCGAGAAAAGGATTTCTGTAGCAATTGGAGGCCATTGTCGTTTTGTGGGGAACATTCCAAAGCTTCCAGTGGAATTCCAGGAAGTATAATGATCAAAGTCACTGGCCCTCATGGAGTTTTAATTATTCTGGCAACAAACGGATCCCATGTCTTTGAAATTTTTCTAAAACAACCTTGAAATATATATACAAAATATGAAAAAAAAGGAAGAAATTTATTCTCCTCAGCCTCCACTTCTCTCTTGCCCAAAAGGGCATTTCTGTTGACAATGAATTTATGGGATACATACTTCATAATTCTCTGATCTTCATATGGCAAAGGGAACGTGGATGTATTATTGTACTTAGCAGTACAGGCAAAAAGCAAAGTACTCAATGTATTTCAGCAAGTTTAATATCTGATGGTTCAGGCTCCCAAAAAGAGATTAACTGTATTTCTCTCATATGCTAAAAATCCCAGGGAGGCTTTCTCAAAACCAACCGTGGGTCAGATGCCACCTCTTGGTCCTGTTCCCCAGCTGGGATGGATGTAGCATTGGATTAAGTTAATTCATGAGTGTTTCTGCTGCAACCATGTAAACAGGTGGGTTGGGCAATCTTGTCCTTCCGGAATGACCAAGCAGATGCCTCCACCAACCAACCGTTAGAAGGCCGGTTAGTGCTTTGTCCTAGGTCTCCACGGAATGGAAGACTTTATGGAAAATGAGAGAACCTTCTTTTTGTTACGAACAAGGACTCATCCTTTTTTAAAATCAGGTTTTTCTGAATATAAAGTAATGCACAAGAAACAAAACTGGGGAAGTGGTTTTTTTTATAAGTGCAATAGGAGTAAAAAAAAAATTTATTTCCCATCTTTTAAGATCAGCTCTGCCAACAGTGTGGGCCATATTTTCTTCTTGCCTTTGTCCTTGGACTGGATTTGAATGTCTATGTCAGTGGTAATAACCCTTGACTACATATTAGAATCACCTGGGGAGGGGCATCTGGGTGCCTCAGTCCTTAAGCCTCTGACTCTTGGTTGTACCTCAGGTCATGATCTCACAGTCATGAGATTGCACCCCACCTTGAGCTCTGCATTGATTGGCAGCACAGAGCCAGCTTGGGATTCTCTATTCTCTCTCTCCCTCCCTGTCTCTCTCTCTGTTTTTCTCTGCCCCTCCCCTGCCCATGCACTTTCTCTCTCTCTTAAAAATAAATAAATAAACATAAAAGAGAATCACCTGGAGAACTTCTAAAACTACTTATGCCTGGGTCTCATCCAAGAGATTCTGATCCGATTGGTTTGGGGCGTGCCCGGGTCATTGGGGTTGTTTTCTTTTTTTAAACCCCTCAGGTGATTCTTGGCCTTTTTTTTTTTAGGTAGGCTCCACATTTCATGTGGGGCTTGAACTCATGACCCTAAGTTCATGAATCACATGCTCTACCAACTGAGCCAGCCAGGCACCCTCTCCTTATGTGACTTTTATAGCCAAAGTTGAGGGCTACTAACTTATGCTGTTCTCCTATTGTTAGTTAGACAAGTAACGCACAAATACATTCTTGTGAGTTTTTTCTCAAATGTGGTTCTCAATGTTTAAAACAATTTTCAAAGTACATGGAATAGGAGTTCTCAAAACTCTGACATGCAGCACGATAACCCAAGAGTATATTCAACATGGAGACTTCCATCCTTGATGATTTATTAAGTATGAGGCAGGATTCAGGAATGTGTCTTTTTTTTTTTTTTACGAGNGGAGGAACACAGAGTGAGGGAGACAGAGAATCCGAAGCAGGCTCCAGGCTCCAAACTATCAGCACAGAGCCTGACACTGGGCTCGAACCCACAGACAGCGAGATCAAACAGCAAGACTGTGTGACCTGAGCCGAAGTTGGAGGCTTAACCAGCAGAGCCACACAGGTGCCCCTCCCCCTTTTCCCTTTTTAATGAATGTCCTTAATTTGAAATAAGTTTGTATTTACGTGAGTTGCAGGGAACTCCTCTCTATCCTTCATCTGGCTTCAAACATCTTAAATAACCATGATACACTTAATCAAGACTAAGAAATTAACCTAAGTGCAGTACTATTAATTAAACTACGGTCTGTACTAATGTCGTTTTCCATTTCAGGAATCAGTCTAGGATACCATGTTACCTTGAGTTACTATTGCTCCAGTCTCTTTCTCAATCTGGAACAGTATTTTGGTCTTTCCTTACCCTTCATCTGACCTTGACTCTTTTGAAGAGTATTAATTAGTTACCTCCCAACTCTTACTGATATAGAATTTAAAAAGAAATTCTCTTTACCCTCAGCCTCAAATTTTAGTACCTGCCTTTAAGATAACCACTGATAACTCTTCTGTATTTTTTTTTTAAATGTTTTATTTATTTCTAGGAGAGAGAGAGAGAGACAGCGTGAGCATGGGAGGGTCAGAGAGAGAGGGAGTGACAGACTGAAACAGGCTCCAGGCTCTGAGCTGGCAGCCAGCACAGAGCCCGACGTGGGGCTCGAACCCACGAACCGCGAGATCATGACCCAAGCGAAAGTCGGACGCTTAACCGACTAAGCCACCCAGGCGCCCCAACTCTTCTGTATTCTTCCAGATTTTTTCCTATTAAAAAAAAAACCATACATACCAACACATCCATTATATAACAGCATAAACATTGTTGCTTTTATTCATGGAAGAATTTGATTTAGTGATTTTTTTAATAATAGGATGTAAAATGTTTAATGTAGCATTTGTATACCTTGAAAAGGATAAAGTGTGTTCTAAATAGAAAAACTTGTTTCCCTGATGTTCAAGGCAGAGAAACCTATGGTAAAGTGGAGAAGACATTTTCTGATTTTGTTTCAAAATGCTTATACAGATTGAGGCACCTGGGTGGCTCAGTCAGTTAAGCGTCTGACTCTTGGTTTCGGTTCAGATCATGATCTCACAATTCATGAGTTCAAGCCCCGCATCAGGCTCTGTGCCAACAGATTCTCTCTCTCTCTGCCTCTCCCCCACTGGTGCTGTCCCTCTCCCTCTCTCAAAATGAATAAATAAACCTTAAAAATGAAAACACAAAAAGCTTATACAGATCTGGAAATGACTAGATGGGAGCCACATTAGCAAACGAACATGCTAATTGTCTTCTAAACCTTTCCTCACTGCTTGAACATTTGTATTAATGTCTATTTATTTTTGAGAGAGAGAAGGAGTAAGGGGAAGAGAGAGAGGGCGACAGAGGATCGGAAGCGGGCTCTGCGCTGACAGCAGAGAGCCCCACGTGGGACTCAAACTCACAAATCAGGAGAAAATGACCTGAGCCAAAGTCAGATGCTGAGCCAACACAGCCACCCAGGTGCCCCATTGATCATAATACTTTAAATGCAAATAACAACAGAAAGAAAGCACGAGGCTAGAAATGAAGTCTTGTTCTACTGAGTACTGAGAGGAGCTCTGAGAGGCAGAAATCCTTTGTTAGCCTTTGAAACTGTGTCTGGGTGAGTCCTTCACCGTGTGCTCCCTTTCTTTCGTGTATTTAGTGGAATTAACTAACCGCACAACACTCTTGTGAGAAAAGGTTTCTAGAACTTTTTTTATGTGAAGACTTTGAATACACATGAATATGAATTTGAAAAATCTTCTTCCACTGAGAAGAGAGGAAATAGCATTTTAACAGGGGTTGGTGGTTGGAGCAAAAATAGATGTGGCCTCCAAAAGAAGCCAAAATTATATTGCGGCCATGTATGGTTATGATTGTAAATTTTTTTAAATGTCTATTTTTTTGAGAGAGAGAGACAGAGTGTGAGTGGGGGAGGGGCAGCGAGAGAGGGAGACACAGAATCTGAAGCAGGCTCCAGGCTCTGAGCTGTCAGCACAGAGCCTGACACGGGGCTTGAACTCACGAATGGTGAGATCATGACCTGAGCTGAAGTCAGCTGTGTAACCAACTGAGCCACCCAGGCACCCCATATGGTTATGATTTTTAAACAAATGCATTTTTTCCAAACTGGCTTGCTGACTTTGGAATCCTTGTCTCTCTGGAGCATTCAATATTGGAAGAGAGGTCTGACATGGAAAATAAGGTAGACTCTTTGGCAGGTAATCTGTCAAACAGCCTCATCTCTCACTGGAAACGATGTCTGGTCAGCAATTAAGCTGAACATTTGGGGCAAAGCACTGTGCTAAATCAAGGCGTTTTGAGTTCTCATATTCTGACTTTGAAACACATACATACATATAATTTATACAAAAGCTTTAATCATTTTTTTAAAAACGTCTTGGTGTGTAGGCTTATCACTTTCGGTCCTTATTATAGAACATGGTGGTCCTGTGGGATCAAGTTAATAGATTTGATTTTAAAATGGCTTTGGTCAGCTTTCTGTAGAGAAAACCTCTTTTCTCCAGGCATGGACAGTATTTCTAATTTTAGCCAACTTCTAAACAAATCTATTCTTGTATCAGTCAGGGTTCTCCAGAGGAATAAAACCAATAGGATGGATGGATGGATGGATGGATGGGTGGATGGATGGGTGGGTGGATGGATGGATGGAAAGAAGATAGATATGGATACAAAGAAATTCATTTTAAGAAATTGGCTCACATGATTATGGGGACTGGCAAGTCTAGAATTTGTAGGGCAGCCAGACCTGCCTGAAACTCAAACAGGAGCTGGTACTACAATCTTAGTGCAGAATTTCTTCCCCCGGGAAACCTCAGATTTGCTCTGAAGGTCTTCAACTAATTAAATGAGGCCCATCCTACTACTATCAAGCATAATCTACTTAAAGTCAAATGATTGTAGATAGTAATCACATGTTCAAAATATCTTCCTAGCAGCACTAGATTACTATTTGAATAAATGGGTACTATAGCCTACCCAATTTTATACTTAAAATTAACAGTCAGACTTTCCTTGTTAAAAAGAGCAGAACAGGGACATCTGGGTGACTCAGTCAGTTAAGCGTTCCACTTCAGCTCAGGTCATGATCTCAAGGTTCATGAGTTCGAGCCCCACATCAGACTCTGTGCTGACAGCCCAGAGCCTGGAGCCTGCTTCTGATTCTGTGTCTCCCTCTCTCTAGGCCCATCCCCCACTTGTGCTCTGTGTCTCTCTCTCTCTCTCTCAAAAAAAAAAAAAGTTAAAAAAATTTAAAGAAAGAAAAAATATCATGTGCAAAGACGCACTTAATAAATTTTACTGATTGAGTTCCTATTCATATTAGCTTCAAGAGTGATAGTGAGAGCATCTCACTAATCATTAGTGATAGGATTTGTAGGAAATGGTTCCTGAGGGTATTAATATGTTATTAACAAGAAAAAAACTAAATTTGAATGTGCTTATTACAAATAAAATGTTAATGTACATAATTTTATCTTGTGTGGTAATCTTAGTTCAAGAGTCTACTTCTGACTCTGGATGAGTGCTTCTGGATGATGGTTATGGAAGTTCTAAGTCAGTCTTGCTGAAGTCTGACAGGTATCTCTTTGTAATAATGAAAGCAGATTTTTTTGTGCAAGTTCTGGATCCATGAGTCTTTTCCTGTGGGTTCAAATAGCCAAGAGTTCTTTCCTGAAGATTTCTTGAAGTTTTGCCTAGAATCTCTGATCTCTGGTTTGTAGCAGAAGCTTCTAGGCAACCAGAAAGGAAAAGCAGGAACTACTTGTTGATGACAAAATTGAACAGTTCTGGGCAATATACTAATATTATGAATTATTAATTAATATAGAATATATTGATATTCTCCAGAATTATTAGAATTTTAAAAGTGTATTCTTCTTTTAATATACGTGACTTATAGGTCTCCTGAAAATACAAATATGTTTACATTCAGGGGCACCTGAGTGGCTTAGTCTGTTAAGCACCCAACTCCTGGTTTTGGCTTATCTCACTCATGGTTCCTGGGATCCAGCCCCACATCTGGCTCTCTGCTGACAGCAGGGAACCTGCTTGGGCTCTCTCTCTCTCTGTGACTCTCCCCCCCTTGACACACCCTCTCACTCTCAAAATAAATCAATAAACATTTTTTAAAAAGAATATATTTATATCCATAATATTTTACCTGCATATAATTAATTAATCTGCAGAGGTGAGGTGTTTTTTATTTGAGAACATTTTTTTGTCCCAAAATGTGAAATTGACAACACAATGGCTCTCACTGTCATATAGAGTTAGTTACCAATATATCTCTGCATCATCCACACATTCACATAGAACACATAATCTTTTATAGTAGTATGCATTTTATACATTCCTGGAACCAATTTTTGGCATGTCCCCAGCGAAACCCTCCAAATAGACAAAATAGCATCTTTATTCAGGACCCAAAGTGATGAGCCCTGACCAAGACTTATATTTTAAAAAATAAAACAGTTTGTTCCTTAATAACATATATTTGTTCCACAGTCAGAATATGAGAACTCAGAGTGCCAGGAGTTAGCACAGTGTAGTTCTCTTTGCCCTGAAAGACAAAATAACACCCTTAGATCAAACAGTGCCTTCACATTTTCATTACGCAATAGTTGGAGCCTAGGTTTGAGAAATTCAATGTCAAGAATAATTATCAAGAAACAGTTTAGGGATGGCTGCATGGTTCAGTCGGTGAAGCATCTAACTCTTCATTTCAGCTCAGGCATGATCTCACAGTTTGTGAGTTCGAGCCCCATATCAGGCTCTGTACTATCAGCACGCATTCTCTCTCTCTGCCCCTCTCTCACTCACGCAGCCTCTCTCTCTCTCCAAACAAATAAACTTAAAAAAAAAAGAAAAGAAACATTTTATAGCATTAGTATATACATTATAGGTATCTAAAGACAAAAAAATTATTGAAATTTTAGCCATATGAGTAATCAGAAAGAACGATTAAATCACAGCAGTAACAATTGATACATTTTAACCTTTTTTCAGAAATAAGAGATTTTAGTCAAAAAGTGGATTAAGAAGTCAGCACGAAACGACAAAGATTTATGAGCCTCTCCAGAAATGCTCCCTCTATGAGATAAGAAAGATCTCTTCTCCATAAAAGCGACCAAATAAGACAGCATTTTTTTTTTGCTTTTTTTTTTTTAAAAAAAGAACAGACTGAATATTCCAAGACCATTTTCTTGCCACTTAATTGTTTTTTCATCTTTATTATTCAAAAGATTCTTGGTTTTCCCATTTCTAATATAACTCTCCAAGTGGGTTTGAACATACACAAATCCATACAAATGAGATGAAGAATTTAAAGCTTAAATTTTAGCATTCAGACATATTAACTGTGTCACTGGCTTATATAGGACTATGAATGTAGGATATCACATTTGTCATCATAAGTCACACCTTTACCAAGACTGAATACATATTACTTGTTTATATTGCTTTTGTAATTTCTGGCTTTCTAACTTTTGATCTCTTTCAAAGTATCCAGAGATTTCAGATGACTGAAGTTTATCCATAAGTTAATTTAATATTAGTACAAGCCCTAAGGATCTTGGAAAGAATCCTTAAGTTGAAACAGCATAGAGTAATACAATTGCTATTGGTATTAACATTTAAACAAATGGTATTTAAACGTTTTCAGGAAGTGAAATAGTTCAAAATGAATTGCAATGTTGTCTGGTGTTTACAAGACACGATCTTTTTATTTAAAATTTTTTTTTAATATTTATTTATTTATTTTTGAGAGATAGAGACAGAGTGAGAGTGGGAAAGGGACAGAGAGAAAGGGAGATGAATCTGAAGCAGGCTCCAGGCTCTGAGCTGTCAGCACAGAGCCCAATATGGGGCCTGAACTTACAAACCGTGAGATCATGACCTGAGCTGATGTCTGACACTTAACTGACATGATCCCTTTAAAAGATAGTAGTTATTACAATTTAGTTTAGTCAGACACATATGTTTATATCTTTGTGATTATAAATATTTTGTGGAAGAAGCAACTTATCAGATCCATTAAACCATTAAGACATTTTTTGAAAGTTTAATTAGTCTTCTTCAAGAGTAACCAAATCCTAATTCCTACAGAAAAGAGAATGTACATCGTAACCTTATTTCACATTTTATTGCAATGAAATCAGCAAGAGGACATTAACAGCTTTATTTAGATACAGACATCCACATATAGTTCACCAATTTAAAGCTCATCATTCATCCATGGATGTGTACAGCCATCACCATAGTCCATTTTAGAACTTTTTCATTATCCCAAGAAGAAACCCCAAACCCTTTAGCTACCTCCCTCTCCCCGCCATCCCTCATTCCCCCCAAGACTTAAGCATCCACTATTCTACTGTATGTCTCTATGGATTTTCCCATTCTAGACTTTTCACATAGTTGGACTTACCAATATATAATCTTTTGTGCTTGGCCTACTTCACGTAGCATAAATTTTTGAAGACGTTTGGGTTTTTTTTTTTTGTTTCTTTTTTAGAACAGTTTTAGGTTCATGGCAAAATTGAAAGAGAGATACAAGAGATTTCCCATAAACCCCCTTCACCCTCCTCCCCATAGCCTTCCCTGTTATCAACTTCTGCCACCAGAATGGTACATTTATTAAAACTGATGAGCCTATACTGATGTGTCATGTTTCATTCAAAGTTCATAGTTTACAATTGGTTTTCTCTTGATGTATAATCTGTGGGTTTAGACAAATGTATAATGACCTGTATCCATCATGGTATCCTACAAAGTATTTTCAGTGCCCTTAAAATCCTCTGTGCTCCACCTATCCATCCCTCTCCCCACCCTAACCACTGGCAATTGTTTATCTTTTTACTGTCATCATAGTTTTGCTTTATCAAGAATATCATACAGGAGTGCCTAGGTGGCTCAGTTGGTTGAGCATCTGACTCTTGATTTTGGCTCAGGTCATGATCCCAGGGTGGTGGGAATCAAGCCCCATTTCAGGCTCTGCACTGAGCATGGAGCCTGCTTAAGATTCTCTCTCTCTTCCCCTCTTCCCCACTCACTCACTCACTCGCTCTCTCTAAATAATAACAATAATAAAAGAATATCAGATAGTTGGAATCCCATAGCATATAGACTTTTCAGATTGGTTTCTTTCACTTTTAGTAAATATTTACTTAAGTTTCTTCTCTGTCTCCTCACGACCTGAGAGCCCATTTCTTTTACAAGCTGAATAGTTTTCCATTGTCTGGGTGTAACACAGTTTATCTGTCCATTCACCATTGAAGAACATCTTGGTTGCTTCCAAGTTCTGGCAGTTCTTAATAAAGCTGCTATAGGGGTGCCTGGGTGGCTCAGTTGGTCAAGTGTCCTGACTTCAGCTCAGGTCATGATCTCACGGTTTGTGAGTTCCAACCCCACATCGAGCTCTGTGCTGACAGCTGAGAGCCTAGAGCCTGTTTCAGATTCTGTGTCTCCCTCTCTCTCTGCCAGCATCCCCTGCTTGTGCTCTGTTCTCTCTCTCAAAAATAAATAAATATGTTTTTAAAATAAATAAAACATGTCCTTGTGTGGACGTGTTTTCAACTCCTTTGGGCAAATATCAAAGAGCATGATTACTGGATCATGTGAAAAAAATATATTTACTTTTGTAAGAAATTACCTATCTTCCAAACAGGGCTGTACCATTTTGCACTTCTACCAGCAAATGAATGAAATTTCCTGTTGCTCCACATTCTCACCAGCATTTGTTGTTGTCTGTGTTTTCAATTTTACTCCTTCTCATAAGTGTGGCATAATGTTTTCAAGGTTAATTCATATTGTACCATGTATCGGTATTTCACTCATTTCTTTAATGTTTAATGTTTATTTTTGAGAGAGAGAGAGAGAGAGCATGTGTTCGGTAGGGACAGAGAGAGAGGAGGACAGAGGATCCAAAGAGGGCTCTGAGCTGACACTGCAGAGCCAAATGCGGGGCTCGAACCCATGAACCGTGAGATCATGACCTGAGCCAGAGTCAGACACTTAACCAACTGAGTCACCCAGGCACCTATTACATCAATCATTTTTATTGCTGATTAATATTCCATTGTGTGGATATGCAATATTTTGTTTAGTCATGCAATCTGGGACATTTGGGTTCTTTCCTGGGTGGCTCAGTTGGTTGAGTGTCCGACTTCCACTCAGGTCATGATCTCATGGTCTCTGAGTTCCAGCCCCACATGGGGCTCTGTGCTAAGTTAGCTTGGAGCCTGGAGCATGCCTCACATTCTGTGTCTCCCTTTCTCTCCACTCCTCCCCCACTCAGGCTGTATCTCTGACTCTCTCTCAAAAATAAATAAATGTTAAAAAAAAAAAAAAAAAAAAGGGATACGGAATTCTTTCTCCGTTCTTTTTTATCTTGTAAGGCCTTCAACTGATTGGATGAGGCCCACCTTCATCATGGAATGGGAGGTAATCTGCTTTAGTCACAGTCTGCTGATTTAAATGTGGCTCACATCTTAAAAATACCCTCATAGGGGCGCCTGGGTGGCTCAGTCAGTTAAGCGTCCAACTTTGGCTCAGGTCATGATCTCATGGTTCATGGCTTTGAGCCCCGTGTTGGGCTCTGTGCTGACAGTTCAGATCTGTATCTCCCTCTGTCTCTGACCCTCCCCTGTTCACGCTGTCTCTCTCTCTCTCCTAAAAATAAATAAAAGACATTTAAAAAATAAAAAATAAAAATAAATAAATAAATAAATAAATGTTAAAAAAAAAAAAGAATGGCATTGTGGATACGGAATTCTTTCTCCGTTCTTTTTTATTTTGTAAGGCCTTCAACTGATTGGATGAGGCCCACCTTCATCATGGAATGGGAGGTAATCTGCTTTAGTCACAGTCTGCTGATTTAAATGTGGCTCACATCTTAAAAATACCCTCATAGGGGCGCCTGGGTGGCTCAGTCAGTTAAGCGTCCAACTTTGGCTCAGGTCATGATCTCATGGTTCATGGCTTTGAGCCCCGTGTTGGGCTCTGTGCTGACAGTTCAGATCTGTATCTCCCTCTGTCTCTGACCCTCCCCTGCTCACTCTCTCTCTCTCTCTCTCTCAGAAATAAATAAACATTAAAAAAAAACCCTCATAGCAGGGCACCTGGGTAGGTCAGGGGTTAAGCATCTGACTCTTGATCTCAGCTCTGGTCTTGAGCCAAGGGTCGTGATTTCAAGCCCCATATTGGGCTCCATAATGTGTGTAAAGCCTACTTAGAAAGGAAAAAAAAAAAAAAACCTCCCAGGAATATCTAGACTGACGTTTGACCAAGTCATCTGGGCATAAGAGCCAAGCCATGCTGGACATGTAAAATTAGCCAGCACATTCCCTCACCCCAGTGGACCATCCTGAGTGCCCCTGGGGTATACCCACTGCAGTTGGAGACTTTTCTGGGTCAGCTGAGCAGGGCTTTAATGGCTCAGCAGTATGTGGGGCAACTCTAAAGCAAATGTGCCTGTATTATTAGTTTAGCGGCAAAGACCAGGAAGTACAGAAACAATGATTTTCTGGACACATATTCTAGACCCTGAGACATAGCAGTGAATAAGACAGATGAGGTCTTACGGAACTTACTTTACAGCAGGTAAGATTAAAATGAAAATTACCTGCATAAGACAAAATCGTCTATGTGCCACGGGAAAGGAGAAATACATGAGGAAAGAGGGTGGCTTGAGCCAGACCTTGAAGAACACATAATTTTTTTAAAAATTTATTTATTTATTTTGAGAGAAAGAGAGAGAGAGCACGTGGGAGGGGAAGAGAGGGACAGAGAGAGAGAGAATCCCAAGCAGGCTCCATACTGTCAGAGCAGAGCCGGATGGAGGGCTCAAACCTGTGAACTGAGAGATCATGACCTGAGCCAAAATCAAAAGTCAGGCGCTCAACGGACTGAGCCACTCAGGCGTCCCCAGATAAGTGTCTAACAAATGAAAATGGGGAAAGGAACGTGAGAAGTACAAATCAGATTCTTCAGAATAAATGCCATTGAATTCCAGGAGACAATGGCAACAAAAAGTCTGTTTTTGCAATTAAAAAATTTTTTTAACATTTATCCATTTTTGAGAGAGAGGTAGAGTGCAAGTGGGGGAGGGGCAGAGGGAGACACAGAATCTGAAGCAGGCTCCAGGCTCTGAGCTGTCAGCCCAGAGGCCAACGCGGGGCTCAGACCCACAAACTACGAGATCATGACCTGAGCTGAAGTCAGACACTTAACCGACTGAGCCACCCAGGCGCACAGCCATTAATTCTTAAGAATAATCAGACAGGATCATTTCCCCTTTTGTTCAGAACTAATGGAGGATTCGAAATCAGTAAGCCCTGGAAAACAATAAGGAAAAACATTCAAACATTTTCCTGCCATTAAGTTAAACATGAAATTATTCTACATTTTGGAGATGGAAATTGTGGCGGCATTGATAGGAGTACTTTTTCTGTATCCAGACTTTTCCAAATGAGCAGGTATCTCAATGAAAACATTAGCAAACATGTTTTCAAGCTCTTGTCTCCTCCTTCTTAAAGAGACCGTGTCTACTCACCGTACCCATCTACCTAAGCCTCAAGCCCTTTCAACAAATACACGTTCTTACATAACTGCTTCCCTCCCCAAAACTCCTATTGCTGGTCTGAACAATGCTTTGTGTCTATCAGCTCCCCACAGCACCCATTTCCTGAATAACTCTTGACTTCTTCAGGGTTTGAGTTGGGAACCATCTAAGGGGGGTGGGGGGTGGGGAATCCAACACAGGCAAATTCATGCCTATAGCCAGAGGGCCGGCAGGAAGAACGAGCAAGACTGAGGACTCCAGTGTGACAAGCAGTTGTATATTAAGCGTTTGGAACACGGGCAGGCGCTTTGCAGCCAAGCATCTGGTCTCAGTCTGTAGCAGTTTGCCTTTCGTTAAAAATAGAAGCGATGCTTGCCAATAACTTTCCCTGTGAGCTTAGTGCGATGTGCTCCACGAAGGAGGAGGAAATACCGAGCCCACTCCACACAACCTATGTTCATTGTGTAGGATTGTTCGGGCGCGGTGGCCAGCGTTTCGGGACTGACTAAGCAAACAACATGGAACACAAGAGCTTTTCACGTTCTCCTCGGGCGTGAGCCAGTCTCGCCCCACCTTGTCCTCTAGAAGGCTGGGTGCGGGTGACAGGCATTCGCAGTTGTCCGCCTTACATCACGGAAACCAGGCGCTCTCAGTCAAGGTCGGATCAACCCATCACGGATGTTGTGATCGTCCGCTCAGCAGATGACAAACTGTCAGCAGGCGGGGAAAGGGACAGGACGGAGACGAACCAGAGTGTCCGGCGCTCCGTCCCAGGCTGCTTGACGTTTGTGCCTCCGTTAATGCCATTAACGCTCATCCCTCTTGCCTCCCTGCTCTTCTGTAATGACCTCCCCCGACCCCATGAGGCCAGGAGAACAGCTTTGAAATATCAGGCTCGTTTGCTAGCACCTTCTTTTGTGGATACTCTGCTCTTTGCACAGGGGTCCACCTTGTCCTGCAGGCATTCTCTCTTGGTGGAAGTAAGCAGGAGGCGTTAAAAAGCCACAGGGCAAGAATGCCCAATGGATGGATCATTTTCTGATGCTGAAATTTCTAGGACCCTCTGTGTGTGGTCATCATTGTATCTAACTACCTGGTGAGGTTCCAGACACACCACAGATAGTGATATTTGTTAAGTAAATAGATATAGCAAATCAGGGTGTTTGTGTGTGGTGGTGGGGGGTGGGGGGCTGGGTGTGCATTTAATCTAGGCAGCTAAGCATGGCAGCTTTCACAAAGTAAAGGTTTACCCCCAATGATATGTTCTTTATTCTACTTCTCTGAAAGAATAATGATTTTTTTAAAAACTTTTTTTTAAAGTTTATTTATTTTGAAAGAGAGAGTGAAAACATGAAGGGGGGAGGGGCAGAGAGACAGGGAGAGAGAGAATCCCAAGCAGGCTCCACACTCTCAACACAGAGCCTGATGCAGGGCTTGAACCCATGAACCATGGGATCATGACCTGAGTCGAGACCAGCAGTTGGCCACTGAACCGACTGAGCCACCCAGGCACCCTGAGAGGGTGATGAATTTGTTCCAAGTCCTTTAACCTCTTTTGGGAAGACAAATGAGTAAACATAGTCACTATTATGCTTGTCTATTTTCTACCATAACAGGGCAGCTCAGTGAACAAAAATCTTTCTCCTCAAGTTTCACTTATATTACAGACTGCATGAGTCTCTAATTTCCACTTGGAAATACATGTTTCCCAGGCAGTGAGAAACAATGGCTCATTTTTTGGCCTGGAGTCAGTTTCTCTTGTGGGTAGATAGAAAAAAAGGAAGCAGAGACATCAATAGTCTACACTAGACCCTAGACCCTGCTTCCCCTTCATGGAGAACTGGGTGGCTGTATGTTAAAAGTGTCAAGGCACTGGGTACCTGGGTGGCTCAGCCAGTTAAGTGTCTGACTTCAGCTCAGGTCATCATCTCATGGCTCGTGAGTTCAAGACAGCTCAGAGCCTGGAGCCTGCTTCGGATTCTGTGTCTCTTTCTCTCTCTGCCCCTCCCCTGCTAGCGCTCTCTCTCTCTCTCTCTCTCAAAAATAAAATTTTTTAAAAAATTGTTTTGATGTGGCAAGGCACTGAGAAAGCTTTGTGTCCAATTTTGTGGTTTTACTGAAGGGGAAACAGCAGGTCTTAGAGACGAGGAATCCCGTTAGCCCATTAACAGAAATTGAGTCTTGTCTCCGCACAGGGGGTGTAAGACTTTGTCCCATTACCTGGCATGGCAGTCCTCATCTGAAAGTTCTCCAATTTCTGTTCCAACCGAAGATTTCAAACACTGATGGAAGTGGTGTTCTAAACTTTCAGATTTCTGGAGGTGCGATGTGTTGTTGTTTCTTCTGGGTCACAGGAGACTGGGAAAGCTGAATGATTGGAGTGGCAGTAACGCAATTATGGATTTTCTGTCACGGCAAGATATTAAGTCAAAAAAGCAAGTTGCAGAAAAGCGTATAGCAGTCAAGCCCATTCTGTGCATGTGAAGCTTAAAAAGGAATCTGAACTAAAGTTGTTAAAAATGGTTGCCCTGAGGAGTATGAGTGGGATTAGAAAGTGGAAATAGAGGGGGACTTTCCTAGTTTTCTGCTTGTTACTATTCTATTCTATTATTGTCACAGTGAAAATGTGATCTTGTATTTCATGAGTAACATGCTGAAAGGTACTTGAACTCGACAAAGGACTAGTATCTAGAATCCATAAAGAACTCTCAAAACTCAACAGTAAAAGCAATAACCAGTCCAATTAGAAAATGCATGAAAGACAAGACAGACATTTCACTGCCATCCAGATGACAAGGAGCACAGGAAAAGATGTCCTATGTCATGAGACATTAAAAAAAATTAGCACTATGATTCAATGTCGTTACACAACTATCAGAGTGGCTTAAATAAAGATTAGTGAGGGGCACCTGGGAGGCTCAGTCAGTTAAGGGTCCAACTTCGGCTCAGGTCATGATCTTGCAGTCCGTGAGTTCGAGCCCCGTGTCAGGCTCTGTGCTGACAGCTCAGAGCCTAGAGCCTGCTTCAGATTCTGTGTCTCCCTCTCTCTCTCTGCTCATCCCCATCTCGTACTCTGTCTCTTTCTCTCTCTCAAAAATAAATAAACCTTAAAAAAAAGAATAATGGAAACACCAAATTCTGACAAGGATTTGGAAAAATTGGGCTCCTTGGCTGGTCAGAATATATGATACGGCATAGCTGCACTGGAAAAGAATTTGCCAATTTCTTATAAAACTAAACCTCACGATCTAGTGATTGTACTCAAGTATTTATTCCAAATAAATGAAAACTTATGGTCACACAAAAATGAGTGCTCGTAGCAGCTTTATTCCTAAGCACTATGATCTGGAGACAGGCCAGAGGTTCTTCAGTGAGAGAGTAGTTCAGTGCCCTGTGGCACAAACGTACCATCAGATATTCTCGATACACGTGACACCTTGGGCAACTTTCCAGAGAATTACACTGAGGGAGAAGAGCCAATCCCAAAAGGTTACATAATGTATGATTCCATTTCTAGAAGAGTCTGAAAAGACAAATTTTTGGAAATGTAGAACAGACCAGCGGTTGCCACAGGCGAGGGAGGAGGGCTGGGAGGGGTTGGTGTAGTTATAGAAAGGCAACACAGGAGTCCCTGTGGGAGTGAGAATGCTCTGCTCATTGATTATGGTCACACACACGTGAATTTCCATGTGATAAACCTGGAGACAGCTAGGGGCACCGGGGTGGCTCTGTCATTTGAGTGTCCAGCTCTTGATTTCATCTCAGGTCATGATCTCATGGTCCTGAGATTAAGCCCCATGTCAGGCTCTGTGTTAACAGCATGGAGCCTGTTTGGGATTCTCTCTCTCTCTCTCTCTCTCTCCTCTCACCTCTGCACCTCCCTCAACTTGCGCACATGCATGCTCTCGCTCTCAAAATATATTTTTAAGGGGCGTCTGGGTGGCTTAGTTGGTTAAGCATCCAACTTTCGCTTAGGTCATGATCTCGCGGTTCATGGGTTCGAACCCCACGTCGGGCTCTGTGCTGACTGCCAGCTCAGAGCCTGGAGCCTGTTTCAGAGTCTGTCACTCCCTCTCTCTCTGACCCTCCCCTGCTCACACTGTCTCTCTCTCCTAGAAATAAATAAAACATTTTTTAAAAAGTCTATCAAAATATATTTTTTAAAAAACTGAATATGGCTAAATACACACACAGTACAAGTAAAACTGGGATATCCAAATAAGATTAGCAGACTGTCAGTATCAATGTCAATATCCTGATTGTGGTGTTATGCTATGGTGCTGTAAGAAGTTTTCATGGAGGAAAACCGGGTAAAGGATTCATGGAATCGCTCTGTATCGTTTCTTACAACTACATCCAAACCCACACTTTTCTCAATAAAACTTTCAATTTAAAAAAGGAAAAAAGAACTGTAACATGTTGAAGCACTTTTTAAATGTTTATTTTTGAGAGAGAGAGAGAGAAAGTGGGGGAGGAGCAGAGAGAGGGGGCGACAGAAGGATCCAAAGCAGGATCCAAAGCAGGCTCTGAGCTGACAGCGGCCAGCCCGATATGGTGCTCGAGCCGAAGTGTTCAACCGACTAAGCTACCTACCCAGGCACCCCTGAAGCATTTATATTTTTTATTTTTATTTTGTTTTAAAATCTTTAATGTTTATTTTTGAGAGAGACTGAGACAGAGACAGAGTGGGAGCAGGGGAGGGGCAGAGAGAGGAGACACAGAATCTGAAACAGGCTCCAGGCTCTGAGCTGTCAGCACAGAACCCACGAACAGTGAGATCGTGACCTGAGCTGAAGTCGGTCGCCTAGCCGACTGAGCCACCCAGGAGCCTCTGAGGCATTTTAATATATCGGTCAACTCCTGCCTGTAGAGCTGGGGGCAGAGGGTGGCTACCAGCCCCTTCCCTGCTTCTAGAGGAAGAGACATCCTGTCCGCTGGAGACACCACCCTCCCAGACAGGTTTACCTTGTTCTCCTCCCACGCACCAATGGGAAAACAGGGGCTGTTATCACCCCAATGAATTACTTTCTATCACCATAAAATCTGACTGTGGTCTAGATCTACATCAGAGGCTCTTGGCCCTGACTGCACATTAGACTCACCCACGGCAAACTAATGTGCTTCCATAACCTACCTGTGCCGGCGCCCCAACCCAACTGGACTGGTGAAAGCTGAGTCTTGGGGGTGAGCTCTTGGCACAGCTTTTTGTTTGGTGTTTAAGCTGATAATTGTAATGTGCTGCCAGGATTGAGACCCACCCCTCTGGCTCAAAGTGGTTAGCATGGTGATGGTTCATAAAGCACCAGCCCACAGCCAACTGGCTGGCTCAGTAGGCATCCGACTTTGGTTCAGGTCATGATCTCAAGATTCATAGGTTCGAGCCCCTTGTCAGGCTCTGTGCTCTGTCCCCCACTCTCACTCTCTCTCTCAAAAATAAATAAATATTAAAAAAGAAATTAAAATAAAAATTAAAAATTAAAAAAATAAAGCACCCTAGGTCCCCATTTCTCACTGTCGCAGGCTATACTTCTGGGGTCAGAGGGCTGTGTTTTTAGAGGTTCGTCTCCTGTCTGCACCGAAAGCTGATACTTAGTGTGTCACCTCGGGAAGAAGGGTACTCAGGGGCAGGCTGGTGGCTGAGTTCTAGAACACATGCAGGCATGCTTTGTATCCTCCAGGCTGTGTTCTTGGCAGAGTTTCTCCACACGTGGCTGGGGCTGACAGTTTCCTGTGCCGGCTGCTTCTGAGGCTGCTAAGAGACTGAGCAGACTGTGGCCAGAGCCCTTGAGGACCTGGGAGGGGAAACGAGGCAGAGGTCCTCGACATGACAAAGCCTTCTTGGGCCTCGCTCAGCCTCCAGCTGAGAGCCTACAGTCACTCTTCACCGTCTCTCGGGATCTGGCTGACTTTAGGGAGGCAAGCGGGCACTGGGGATTAATCTCCATGTCTTCAGAGCAGAAAAGACATTGGGAATTTAGTGCCTCCCTGCAGCATACCCCTGGTTAGGGTACTCACTTCCAAACACCCCCAGAGACCACGTGAAAGGAAAACCCATTTAAAATCTCCTGCACATGCATTGCATCGCATCCAGCAGTCATTAGCATCTGGAAGGCAAACGGAGCTCTGAAAAGCTCTGCCTGATTATATCATAAGTACCACAAGAATTTCTCGAATAACCCAAACAAATTCCACAGACTCTGCCAGACACCAAGCAGAGGGATTTCTGCTTTCTGGCCATTGCTGGCCATTTGTGCTCCACCACCCCCCAACCCCACCCCCCCTACTGTTATTTTTGAATTCCAGACATTTTCTTGATTGTTCTAGAGAACAGCAGAGTTCGCTTCTCCCTCAATCCACTGTGTCCGTTATCCAACGCTTGTCACCTTTGGATTCTGCCCCTAGGTTGCTGATAGGGATCCATTCGTCAATACCCAAAAAGCCACATGCTACTTGACCCCGGATTCATTGTGTTTATAGAATCCCAAGTGCGGCCATTGAACAAGATGCTCTTTGTCTACGAGCCAAGGTCGTTTTAGCTGGTCCTGTCCTGTTTAATGTCTGTGCTCATTTGGAGCACGGAGGAACGTAAATCATTTTCTCGCATCTATTTTCTTTATTTGCCACTCCTGCAGAGAGACCTCTCTGAGAAGTCATTGTCAAGAGAAACAAAAGATGGAAAAGGCAAAGCTTCGGGCACCCTGCAGGTTGCTACTGTCTGGGCTTGCCGGCATGCTGCCAGATTCCAGGAGGGCCCCCGGCTGGGATCTTCTCTGCCTCCATTCTTAACTCCTTCCTCTTCTTTCCTCTCTCCTCTGGTCTTGACTCAACGTGAAGACGCTGGTTATGTTTTCCATAAGGCAGCTCCAAGCCTATGTGAAATATCAGATGAGTGTGTAGCAGAGTTCTGCCTTTTTTTTTTCCCTCTTTAGATCAGAGGCGCTCAGACCTTAAGATAAAACCTGTAAGGTCAGACTCAACTGTGTCTGTGTGACCAAGACCCAGTAAAAACTCTGGACACAAAGGCTCTGCTTTTGTTGGCACTACCTTGTGTGTATTGTGACGCATTGTTGCCTGAACATATCATCGCTATTCAAGTTCACTGGGAGTGGACAAATGGAAACACCATTCAGGGGCCTCTCCAAAGACTGCCCCATGCACCTCTTTCATTCTAACAAACCACAGCCACAAATATACTGCTGCCAGTGAATTCTGAGTCCTCCCAGGGAATGATCAACCCTGAGACCCCTGAACTCGCAATTGTGGTCGGAAGTGGTCTTGGGGATTTCCTTAACTTTGCAGCTCTCGTTAATAATTATTAATAATCCTGGGAAAGTAAGATGAACTTTCTTCTGGTCTTCCGTTAGCTCATCTGGAAAGTGAGGACATGATTATATCTGACCCGCTGGCCCTCATGTAAAGAATCACGCAACTAGGGTGCATGGGTGGCTCAGTTGGTTGAGCGTCCCGACTCTTGATTTCAGCTCAGGTTGTGATCCCTGGGTTGTGGGATCAAGCCTGGCATTGCATTCTCCCTCTTATAAGCTTAAGATTCTCCCTTTCTCTCTCTGCCCCTCATCCCGGCTCTCTCTCAAACTTAAAAACGAAAACAGCAACTAAAACAATGGATTTGAAAGCACTTTGTGAACCATTAGACAGTTCGTCAGTGAAAAGGAGTATTATTGTCATAGTTGCATGCTGTTCCACAGAGTTCCAGGTAAGAGCATGACTGTAGAGAGGAACAGTCCAGACTTCGGAGTCAGCCCGATTTGCCTTTGATCCCCATGTTTACCAATTACTGAGGCTGCTCAACCTCGACCTTTTCACAGTCCTCATCTACAAAATGGATGTAATAACATTTAGTTCATACAGCTGTTTCAAGAACTTAAAAGACTCAAGGACACAATACTTACACAGATGGTCCTCAACTTACAAGGGCTTGACTTCTGAGTTTTCAACTGTATGTTGGTGTGAGGGCACTACACGTTCAATAGAAGCCATACTTCAGATTTTGAATCTTGATCTTTTCCCGGCTAGCGATATGGGGATGGTAGTCTCTTGTGATCCCGGGCAGCAGCAGCGAGCCGAGGGCACAGACAGCCACTTCATCACAAGAATAAACAGCCAGGACGATTAGAACCATTCTTCACTGGACCACCATCTGTTTTCCCCTTTCAGGACAGTTTTCAGTACATGATACAAGGTAGTCAGCACTTGATGATAAAGTGAGCCTTGTGTTAGATGATGTTGCCCAAGTGTAGACTGTTGTGTTCTGAGCATGTTTAAGGTAGGTCGGGGTGAGCTATGATGTTTCGTAGGTTAGGTGTATTAAATGTATTTGGACCTTCAATATTTTCGACATTGATGGGTTCATCACGATAGAACCTCATTGTAAGTCAAGGAAGATGTATAGTTATTATTGTGATGATTATTATGTTTTCTTTTTTTTAATGTTTACTATTTTCAGAGAGTGAGAGACAGGGCGCAGGTGGGAAGAGGGGCAGAGAGAGAGGGAGACACAGAATCCGAAGCAGGCTCCATGCTGTCAGCACAGAGCCTGACGTGGGGCTCAAACTCATGAATGGGAGATCATGACCTGAGCCGCAGTAGGATGCTTACCTGACAGAGCCACCCAGGCACCCCATGATTATTACTTTTGATCACTCCTATTCCATTGACTAACCAGCTGTGGGCATGGGGCCATGGCAATGGGGATACATTGTCATATTTTTGCATAAAACTCAACACGTCATTTCTCTTTGCTTCACAATATTATTATGGTATTGGTTAGTAAGTTATTGTTTTATTTTTTTTTTTTGTAAACATTTACTACATTTATTTTCTTATTTTAGGCATATATATGCTACCATTGTTTGTTTTTTTTTTAATAGTTTATTGTCAAATTAGTTTCCACATAACACTCGGTGCTCATCCCCACAAGTGTCCTCCTCCATGCCCATCCCCCCTCCCCCCACNGGTGCCCACAGTAGGTTATTGTTTTTAGAATACTAAGTAGCTACAGATATTAATATAGTGAATAGAACTTCAAAACTCTAATTTACCAGTAAGTTATAATCAGGATTGCATTTTATATGTCAGTTTGGTTTTATTTAAGTATGTATATTAATTGGTGGGTTATTTGTTGATTAAGGTGCTAATATTCCTCTTCACTGTACTCATGATTGGGAGTGGACTCTAACAAGAACTCATACAATCATATATTAAAAACAGGCATAGAAATCAGAACAGGGTTGGAGAAAATAGTGCAAGGCGGATACGTTTAAGAATAGCTCTAACACTGAAGGTGCCTAGGTGGCTCAAATGGTGAAGCATCTGACTCTTGATTTCCACTCAGGTCATGATCTCACAGTTCCTGAGTTCGAGCTCCACATTGGACTCTGCGCTGACAGTACAGAGCCTGCTTGGGATTCTCTCTCTCCCTCTCTCTCTGCCCCTCCCCGACTCATGCTGCCTCTAAATAAACATTTTAAAAAATAGGGTTTCCTTCTTCCCTGTAATGATTTGTCAGTGCTTCTTGTGCTCTTCCCCTTTTTTCCACTCTTTTTTTGAATTTCTTTTTTTATATATATTTTATTTATATCTGAGAGAGAGAGAGAGAGAGGCAGAGTGAGCAGGGGAGGGTCAGAGAGAGAGGGAGACACAGAATCCAAACCAGGCTCCGGGCTCTGAGCTACTTGTCAGCACAGAGCCTGATATGGGGCTCAAACTCACGAGCTATGAGATCATGACCTGAGCCGAAGTCAGACGCTTAACTGACTGAGCCACCCAGGTGCCCCCGTTTTCCACTCTTGACTCCCCTGAGGAGTTAGCACTGTCTTCCCCTGAAGGATACCTGAGATACGCTTTTCAACAACCAACATTCCATTCCATTTTGTTTTAAGGAGTTGAAATCTGAATGGAAAGTGACATTTTGATATCATTGCCAGGACAGCCTTACCAAAATGAGGGCCTAAAACACAGTTTCTTTTTTGTTTTGTTTTTCTAATGACCGTGTGTAAAACAGGACCTCCGCACGGGTGTGAAAGAGTGTATGGAGAGATCTGTTTCCACATGTCTCTTCACTACTTCCAGCTTCTGTCTCAGCCTCTCCACCCCAGAGCCCCACCTCTCTCGGGTTCACCTCATTCATGAGTGGTACCCTATTCTTCTTTCCCCTATCTCTAAGTCCTTCTGTCTTTTCTGAGATTCACCCACTCTTGACTTCCACCCTTTTCTCTGGGGCTCCCTATCTCTCACTCCTACCTTAACAGCCATGAGGAGCTAGGGAGAAGTGGCATGCCACACCCCTTTAAAAATGACCACTGGAGGGGCGCCTGGGTGGCTCATTCACTTAAGCGTCTGACTTCAGCTCAGATCATGATCTCACAGTTCATGGGTTTGAGCCCCACGTTAGGCTCTGTGCTGACAGCTCAGAGCCTGGAGCCTGCTTCAGAGCCTGTGTCTCCCTCTCTCTACCCCTCCCCTGCTTGTGCTCTGTCTCTCTCTCTCAAAAATAAACATTAAAAAAAAAAACACTGGAAAAGGCACACAGCTTCTTTTTACAGTCTGTTAACCACACTGGAATGACATGATCATATCTAGCTACAAAGGCCTTTATTGTAGGGGTGCCTGGGTGGCTTAGTCAGTTGAGCATCCGGCTCTTGGTTTTGGCTCAGGTTGTGATCTTGTGGTTCATGGGTTTGAGCCCTACATGGGGCTCTGTGTTGGCCTAAGAAGCCTGCTTAGGATTCTCTCCTCTTTCTCTCTGCCCCTCCCCCACTGGTCCTCACGTTCTCAGAATAAAAAAATAAACTTAAAAAAGGAAAAAAAGGTCTTCAGTGTAGGAATTGTGCACACCTTCTGCCACTACAACTTTGCCTGATTTACAGTGATTTGCAACACTGTATTTTGTGTTGTGCTCTAGCATTTCACGCCATTTTCTTTTCCTTGATGATCAAAGATACGTGGCCATGGTAGGAAATTTTGGAAAGTACACAATGCTGCTAAGAGGCAGTTAAAAATATTACCAACAGTCCTACTGCCTAAGAGGAACATTTGTTCATATTTTGATATGTTTCTTTCCAGAACTTTCTCTCTCCATTCCTTTTCTTTACCTAGCTCAGATGATATTATAAATGCAATTTGTATTTCAAATTGTTTTCATTTATTAGTAATTGTATCATCTAATTGGGTCAGGTTTTCACCTAAGAGCAGTGTCTCTAGTGCCTGAGGGAGGAAGGCAGTGCCTCTGTCCTCAGAGTCTGGAGGAGAGAAATGGGGGGTATAGAAGTGTGGTTCTGGAGACTTAAGATGGCAGCCACCCATATCTTGTAATCTAGACAAACTGAGGAAATGCCTGTGAGCCTGAAAAGATCAAAGAAAGAACAGGTCTGAGTCCAGATTCTTGATAAGTGGACACCGGAGGTCTTTGAGCCAAAATCATGGAGGCGAAGATGGAAGGAACGATGGTCTATGACTTCTGCACGTGAGCAGTGTCCATGGGCTTGTTCGTGAAATCCAGGTGTCTGTGTGAAGATTGAGCCGAACAATGGATGGGGACACATCAGGTCACCAGCTATCAAAATTCATCATTTGGGCAGGTGGAAGTCCCAACCCTGGCAGCAAAACAGAACTGATGAAACTTTCTAGTTTCCCAATGATTCTAAGGTAGGTAGGTTATGGGCATTTCCTGACAGTTCTAACAAGGGTAGGTTGTGGGTGGGCCACAGTCGAAGATTATAAAACGGCCCTCAAAGGGAGCAGGGCAGAACAGTGACTCACAGGTCGCTTCAGGACTGAGCGCCCGAGAGCTACCGTGCAGGATGCCAGTCACGAATAGGGCAGGGCTTTGAGGGAAAAGACTCATAATGGAGATTCCCCAAAGAACAGTGAGCACAACATAACCCTCTTCTAGTGTGAGTCTGCCTAAAGGGTGGTGATAAAATACTTAGAAAGGCATAACTGCAGGCTCTTGGATCAATATCCTCAAACTTTTATTTTTTTTTTATCTTAATCAACTCTGTTCAGATAAGGGAACCCTTGTTTACCTAGGACTACCTCCCACTGGGAAGAAGAACTTGGGGATTCCAAAGAATTAAGAGAGGGCCAAGATTATAATTAACATGGTTTCATTGAAGTAATGGGGGAAGAATACAAAAGGGCCTACAAAAGTGAAACCTATTGGTAATTCTACAAATACATTATTAATATAAACCTTACATATTTTAAAAAAATTTTAGTGTTTATTTTTACTTGAGAGAGAGACAGTGTGAGCAGGGGAGGGACAGAGAGAGAGGGAAACACAGAATGTGAAGCAGGCTGTCAGCACAGAGCCCGATGCGGGGCTCGAATCCATGAGCCGCGAGATCATGGCTTGAGCCAAAGTCGGACGCTTAACCAATTGACCCATCCAGGCACCCCTAAACCTTACATATTAATTGGAACCCTTGGCCCATTGAAGCCAACACTGATGATGCAGTTAAATGTGTCTCATCTTGGGGTGCCTGGGTGGTTTAGTTGGTTAAGCCTCTGACTCTTGATTTTAGCTCAGGCCATGAGCTCGTGGTTCGTGAGATCAAACCCTGCATGGGGCTCTGTGATGATAGTGAGGTGATTCACTCTCTCCTCTCTCTGCCCTTTCTCAGCTCTACACACTCACACAATACATAAAAGCTTTAAAAAAAAAAAAACAGCTTTGGAACTAAACAATCACTGTTAAGCATTCAGCTTAAATTTAAATTACCAAACAATGTGTGTAATAGATACCCTCATCCTCATTCCTACTTCTGCACATGACCCTCACCTGAATCCCTGATTCTGGCCACCTCTTGCGCCTCAGATTCTACCTCTATTGTAGCTTGGAGCCCCAATATAATAACTTGATAGCCTTTAAAAGGTGAAAGTAGAATCCTGTCTTTTTAGCATCATGAACTGGGAATGAATGTAAAATATCTCATAGAGACCCAAGTGTTAGAAATAGGAGAAAATGTACCCTAAAATATTAAATATGTGGTGCTGGCCACAGAGCTAGGGCAAATGTGGAAACTGCTTCCTTGGCCAATAGTATCAGTGGAATTAAGGTGGTTTTATGTGCCCTAGCCTGAACAGCTTGCAGAATTGGGAGTCCCTCCTATACAGGCATTAATTCAGTAGATAGTGTGGCCCTCAAATGAATAATACTTTATAACTCACAGCAAATACTTCACAGTACTGAGGGTCTTTATTCTTGTGCCCCAATATGTGAATTCAAGTCCACTGGGAAGCCGATGCCAGATGGAATTAGAAGTTCAAGAAATTTGGGGGGGGGGGGGGGGGGGANATATGCAGGGAGAGACTTCAGGCTGAGATGCGGGTCCAGCACCTGTGAAAGGAGGCAGGGAAGGAAGATTGGGTGGTAGAGTCTTATTCTACACTGCAGCTCTGAGAAAGCCAGGCAACCCTGGAGTAGAAGGTCGTGCATAGGATGAGTCCTGCATCACACAGACAGGGATGGCCTTTAGTACCCCCATGGTGCCCAGTCGCCGGCTGGTGCAGCCTGGGAAGACCGTTGACCCAGCTAGGAGAGCAGGTTTCCATGAAGGAAGATCTGAACTTTGCATCTTCACAAATGCCCCAGTCCACTCCTTGTGCTGCTCAGGTCCTTTGCTCTATATATTCAAGGAACTGTGGGCCTCTCTTCCTGAGAGAAAGTCTTGATGACTTACTTGGTGCTGTGACCCAAACCCTCATTCCTACAAGATCTGAGCCCTTGGTAATAATTGTACCCATTTCAGGTTGGGTTTGCTCCACACATCTGTTTACTGTTTCAGCTGGCCAAGGTCTGCCCGGAAATACATAAGTGGATTACCTGGACTTGCCCATCATTCTGCCCTGCTGTCACGTGAGAACATGAGATGGGCAGTCCTGCCTCATGCTTCTGCTGGTGAGGGTCCATTATCCCTGCCACAATGGCGATTCTTCTCACCTGCTGGAACATGGTTATAAGGGGTCCACAGTTCCCTGGCAGTAGCCATAGCATATAGTTCAAAGGGACCCTTGCCGTGTGCCCTGGTAAGAATGTGCCCCATTGGATACCAGGACGTCTAACCCTGTGATCCCAGAGTTGCCCAAGATGCACCAAGTCTCTCAGTGGTCGCTGGGAGTGATGACAAGTGAAGTCTCTCTTGCCTCTATCCCTTGAGCCTCAGATGCTTCTGTGTGTCTTAGAGAAGACACATCACCATATAAAGTTCCCTGATTTAGTGTCTATAGTGCATCCCAAAGGAAGGCACCCCATTTTACAGAGTACTGGCAGCACGATGGCACCTCAGTTGCGCCTTTGAAAGGCCACCAATGAAAAGCCACTTCTCTGGGAGGCTGCTGTGGATGATACAATGAGTGGATCCCATGGCCATGAGCCCACGGCCATACCTCCTTTGTGGTGAACTGGGTCCCTTGGTTGGATGCTGTGTTTTATGAGATTTTATGCCTGTAAATCAGGCAGTCTGTAAGTTCCTAGACAATAGTGTTGGCTGAGGTTCTGTGGGCAAGAAAAACAAACCCATAACCCAAATGGTTATCTTTCCTATTGAAGATGAACCTCTAGCTCTTCCAGCAAAGGGGACCAGCATAGTTTACTTGCCATAAAATGCTGGGTTGGTCTCCTGAAAGAATAGTACCATTTAGGGGACTTCGTTTAGTCGCTGTTGCTGGCACGTTAGAACTGCAGAGATGGCAGTAGCTAAATCAGCCTTGGCAATGGGCATATATGCTGCTGAGTTCATGGACATCTTCTGTCTCGGCCCAGGTCTAGGCCACTCTATTCAAAAAGCACAGTGTGCCAATTCATCAGTGATGGTTGGCTAATATCAACGGGCCAAATCCTTGTGTCTATCTGGCTGTTGAGTATCTCTTCCATGGGTGGTTTCTGATGGACATTAGGATGTGATCCAAAAATCTTCACACTTAAATGTTCACTCCATCCAGTGCTCTTGCCCCAGACCCCCTTGACTCTAGTCTTCCAGTTTTGTTTTGTTTTCTTTTTTTCCCCTTCCAGGCCCCTGGAACTGAGTCCATTGGCAGGTAGGAATCTATATATTCTCTACTCGAGCTTTTTCTTCCACACCAAGTCAACGTACAGGATGCGCTGCTCCCTGCTTTGCCCTCTGGATTTTTGTCTCCAGCATCTTTCAAGGCCAACTCTGAATGTGGCTCTATGTGCTGCTGTTATCAATCTTCAGCATGGATTCACAGACCACGTGAACTCATCCCGAAGGCTGACTCTTTCTTCCCTCTTCATTCTGTTTGTATGAGTTTCTTGCAGAGGTAGTCCTATGTGCAAGCTGAAGGAGGGGCACCAGTGTAACCAGGGTGGGTAACCTGGGTGTCTGGGGTGCCTGCTCATACAGCTCACTCATGCTCCCTGGTCCTGCTTGGCCTCAATCCCAGACATTCCATTTCTGTCTCACTGTGGACTTCCGCTGGGCCCTTTCCACTTGATGACTTGGTGTGTCTAACAAAAGCCACCTCATAAGGGCAACTGTGGATGCATAGTCACTCAGTGCCCTAGGCTCGAACCTTCCAGCTCTTACAGGGGCCCAGGAACATGCCAGGAGCTACTTCTCAAAAGACACATAATTCTGCCCTGCCGATGGCATGGCCTTTCTCCAGAACTCCAAGGGCTCACACTGTGATTCTCTCACGGGCCTTGCCATATGGCAGCTCTTTCCATTCTTGACATCATGGACACCATCGGGTTTCCTGAATCATGTAGCCCACTGGAAAAGCTCCTTGCACAGCAGCCTTGATTTGCTGCAGAGCCCATTCTTGGTTGGGCCCCAGTCATGGTGGACAAGCCTTCCATATCCCTCAGTGAAGGACCTAGAGAGGTATTCCCAGATGTGTAATGTGTTGCGTTCAGAACCCAAGGAGGCTCACCAAGCATTCTGCCTCCCTCTTCAAAGCAGGGAATGCAAGATTCAGAAATTTGTCTTTTACTGTGGAGAGGATGTCTTGGCACACCCCGGAGTACAGAACCTCAAAAACAATCCACTCCGGTAGTAGGTTTCTGAGTCTCCCAGGCTTGTCTCCCACCCTATGTTGGGTAGTTATCTTACCAGGGCCTCTAGCATATTAGTCGCCTCTTTCTTAACCTGTCCACTCAGCACGAGGTCCTTGATGTAATGAATCAGGGTAATGGTCTGTGAGATGTCCAGAAGGTCCAGATCACTTCAGGCGACATTTTGACAGAAAGCAGAGGAGTGAACAGAGGGCTGAAGTCAACCGCTAAATGAATATTCTTGTCAGTTAGGGGGTCTCGCGTCAGGCAGAGCTGGCCTGACTCTAGCACCTCCCACCTCATCCCCCACGCTCCGAGGAGCTCAACCATTGGCTGGGAGGGGGTGGGGGCGTGGCCTCTGGGAATCCTGAAGGAGTGGCCTTTCCTTGCACAGTTAGAGTCCTACAGATCAATGGATCCGTTAGGGCATTGCTTATCTTTTCTAGTGCTGTTCTCTATGGCCCAAGTTTTCTGAAATGCACACGTATTATCTCTAAAATGAGAAGATAAAACACATGTACAATCATATTCCCAAAATATCTACGTCCAGTTTTTTTAGAACCATGCCATTGCACAGTGAAATGTCTATCATACTAGATTTTTGAACAAGGCTGTGGCCAGGAAGCCTTCAAATGGTTTAGTACCATTTTAATCTTGTTGACAAAATGTTAATGCTAGGACTTTGGAGAGGTTCTTAGTACTTTTGCCTTATTTTTTTCCTGACTGTTGAAATAACATATGTTAATTTTAGAAAATGTGGAAAATTACATAACTTAGAGAACAAATGCCTAGAAATAATATCCCAAATCTCGCCATCCTTGGACAGATCATTCTAGTGTTCCGGTGTAGTTTCCATTAGGCTCCTCTCTTACTTTTTTTTTTTTTAATTTACTCCTTTAAAAGCTGACATCAAAGTATGCCAGGTTTTGCATAATTTTTTTCCTCTTCAATCTGTTTCATCTAGCAGGGCAGGTTTACCCTTAAAAGAAGTATCAGTCGTCTAGAGAAATGAAATTGGTGTGGGCCTGGGAGTTAGAGAGACAAGATCACCTCCACCTCAGAGGTGCACAAAGACTTGGTAGTCGAAAGGTGGCTGTCCTACATGAAGCAGGACATGTCCAAACCTAAGCCACTGCATCCATTGAGATGACAGGTTTGTGTTCACGGGAGGGACCAGGAGTAGGTGAAATGGTAAAATGCCGACTTCCTAGAGAAGAAAGCAGAGTCAAAGCCTGTCGGGAGGGAAACCCTCACATTTGTTCCATGGTCATGTTCAGTGTGGTAGGTGGAGGGCATGACTATATGACTGTGTTTTCACTTGTGTTGAGTTTTGAAGGCCTAGTTCCCATATCTAGAATTCACTGCATGGAGAGGGTCATCATGCCCCAAGGCCAGGATCATACCAACTTGTTGTGTTACCAAGTTAAACTTTATTCCCAGAGTTTGTCATGTGGCAGGAGCAAGGTAGCAGAGAAGCCAATCCAATTTCCTAGGGGCTCTCCATGCAGGATTGGATGACTAAGCTTTTGGTGCTCCTGGGCTTCTCATGAGAGGCTGGCCTAGTGAGAAAAATGCATAGCTATTTTCATGATGCCAAGAATGGAAGACTGAAGAGCTATACCCTGATTTTTAAAACCCGAAACCAGAGAAGGCGGTCATATAGGCCAGAGTCAAAGCATTTTTACTGTCCCTTTCTGCAAGTCTTTAAGTACAGAAGTTACACATTAAATAAGTTTGGCCATGTGTTAATAATTGTTGAACCAAATACTAGGAGTATTACGGTATCTCCCTGCTTTTGGATATTTGGCATTTTCCATACTAATAAAATGTTTTAGAGGTTTATTCAGTTACTTACGAGAGGAGGTCAGAGAGACAGAGAAAGAGAGAGAGAGAGAGAGAGAGAGAGAGAGAGAATCCCAAGGAGGCTCCATGCTGTCAGCTCAGGCCCTGACTCAGGGCTCCATTTCAAGAACTGTGAGATTGTGAGCTGAACCAAAATCATGAGTCCAATGCTTAACCCACTGAGCCATCCAGGCGCCCCCATACTAATAAAAATCTCAAAAAAAAAAACCCTATTTGTAACAACTTTAATGATTTCATAACATTAACTCATAAAAGCCTCATGAACTCATTGTCCACCTTGTTTACCAATTTATCTCCAGTGCCTAGAACAATCTTGCCCCATTAACTTCTCAACTGACTAATTAATCAGGATACATTAATTTCCTTAAAAACAGAGTCTCTTTTTTTAAGATTTTTTTTTTTTAAGAGAGAGTGCAAGCAAGGGAGAATGGCAGAGGGAGAAAGAGAGAATTTTAAGCAGGCTCCACTCCACGCTTAGCATGAAGCCCGCTGTGGGGCTTAATCCCACAACCCTGGGATCATGACCTGAGTTGAAAGCAAGAGTCAGACGCTCAAATGGCTGAGTCACCCCAGGAAACCCCCAAACAGAGACTCTTAAATAGATTCAAACTGCTCAATGTATGGATAAATTTCAGGGTTGATCCATAACCTTGGCCTAATTAAGAGTAGAAACTAGAAGATTTCTATAACAGTTACGGTGAATTCTTTGAAGGAAACCCAAGTGTAGCAGGCCAGAGTGACAAAGCAGTCAGAGAAAGGATGGCTGAGGTAGGGAGGCTGGATGCAAAATAACAGAATGATACAAACATCAGAAATAAACTTCAGAAATACCAGCCTCTTGTCTTTTTTTTTTTAATGTTTTATTTATTTCTGAGAAAGAGAGAGAGAGAGAGAGAGAGACAACGTGAACAGGGGAGGGTCAGAGAGAGGAGGAGATACAGAATCTGAAACAGGCTCCAGGCTCTGAGCTAGCTGAGAGCCCGATGCGGGACTCGAATCCACGAACCATGAGATCATGACCTGAGCTAAAGTCAGACGCTTAACCGACTGAGCCACCCAGGCGCCCACCAAACTATTCTGTGCACATAGACCACTCTTAATTTCCACATGGTATCTCTCATACTCCGAAAGGATATGATTCCTCAGCCAGAGTTCTCTGGAACATTTGTGATTCCCATGAATCCAAGCTCAAGTATAATATCAGATTCCTCTGAAATTCTAAATTATTATTGTTTCTAGGGGAAGAAAACAATATTTATTTAAACTTCCTTTGTGATGTTTCTTCACTAAAAAGCACTCTTCTAGTATAAATAATAGCAACAGTTCTCATTTGCTATTTATTTACTCATCTGAAAAGCACTTGACAAGAATCGCCTAGAAAAATATTGACCTCATTTAAAGATGAGAAAACTGAGGGTCAATTAAATTAATGCCCTTGGCCAAGGCCACAGAACTGGAAAATGGAACCATGAAGCTTGACTCTGAAACATATGCTCTTAACTACTTACAGAAGGATATTCCCATAGGAGCTCAGTCTGGATACTTCAAGACAAGAACACTTTCCCTTAAATCATTTACAAAGTTCATACAGAAACTATCAGATGTCTGGGCATACTATCAGAATTAATTGACCTTATATTCTAGATCTTCTTTGGGGGATGTTAATGCCCCGCAAAGAGATTCTTTCAACAACTGGCGCTGGAGCAGCTGGGCGTCCATGTGCAAAAAAAAAAAAAAATTTGAATCTAGACACAGACCTTACACCCTTCACAAACATTAACTCAAAATGGGTCAGGGACCTAAATGTTAGAGTATGATACTACAAAACCCTAGAAGAAAATATACATAAGAGATAAATCTATAAAAAAAAATGGATAATAGATCGAATAGAAGAATATAAAATAATCTGTTAAATGATAGAGAAGAATACATGGATAGTAGATCAAATGTAAAACTCAGATGACCTTGAGTATGGTGATGACTTTTTAGATATAGCACCAGAGGCGCAATCCTTGAAAAAATCACCAAAAAGCTGCCCTTCATTAAAATTAAAAGCTTATGGGGGGGCACCTGGGTGGCTTAGTCAGTTAAGCATCCGACTTCAGCTCAGGTCACGATCTCACGGTTTGTAGGTTCGAGCCCCCCATCAGGCTCTGTGCTGACAGCTAGCTCAGAGCCTGGAGCCTGCTTCAGATTCTGTGGCTCCCTCTTTCTCTGACCCTCCACTGCTGTCTGTCTGTCTGTCTCTCTCTCTCTCTCAGAAATAAATAAAACATTTAAAAAAATTTTTAAATTAAAAACTTATGTTCCATGAAAGACAATATCAAGACGATGAGAAAACAGATGGGGAAAAAATAATTGCAAAAGACACATCTGATAAAGAACTGTTATCTGAAATATACAAAGAACTCTTAAAACTCAACAGTAAGAAAACAAACAATTCAATTTAAAAATGGGCCAAAGAGCCAGTCACTAAAGAAGATATATATCCAGGTGGCATTATAAGCAGATGAAAAGATGCTCAACATCAGATGTCATCAGGGAACTGTAAATTGAAACCACAGGGTGAGACCACCACACACCTATTAGAGTGGCCAAAATTCAGGACGCAGGCAACACCAAATGCTGGTGAGGAGGTGGATCAAGAGGAACTCTAACCGCTTACTGGTAGAAATGCAGAATGGTAAAGCTATTTGGAAAACAGTTGGCACGTTCTTAAAAACATATATATTAAAAAATATATACACACACACATATATTTGTTGCTGTTGTTGTTTTTAGAGAGCATGAGCAAGGGAGAGGGACAGAGAGAGAGAGAGAGAGAATCTCAAGCAGGCTCCACACTCAGCACAGAGCTCGATGCAGGGCTCAATCCTGCAACCCTGGGATCATGACCTGGGCCAAAATCAAGAGTCAGATGCTCAACTGACAGAGCCACCCAGGTGCCCTGAGCAGTTTCTTATAGAATGAAATATGCTGCATGATCCTGCAGTCATGCTCCTTGATGTTTACCCAAAGAAGCTGAAAACTTTTGTCCACGCAAACACCTGCACACAGATGCCTAGAGCAGCTTTATTAACAATTGACAAAACTTGGAAACAACCCAGATGTCTTTCAGTAGGTGAGTAGATTAAAAAATAGTATTAAATCCAGACCATGGACTATTACTCAGCACTAAAAAGAAAGAAGCTTGAGAAGTTCATGCCATGAACATATATGGAAGAAACTTCAATGTACATTACTAAGTGAAAAAAGCCAATCTGAAAAGGCTATGTACTAATTCCAACTATATGACATTTTGGAAAAGGCAAAACTATGGACACAGTGAAAAGATCAGTGGTTGCCAAGGCTTGGGGGCAGGAGGCAGGTGAAGATGAATAAGTGAAGCACAAATAATTTCTAGGGCAGTGAAAAAATTCTGTGATTTTGATACCACAGTGATGGATATGTGTTATTACATATTTATCCAAACCTATGGAATGTGTAGTACCAAAAGTTAACCCTAATGTAAACCATGGACTTCTGAATATAATGGTGTGTTGATGTAGTTCATCACTTGTAACAAATGTACCATTTCATTCAGGGAACATTGTTAATGGGGAAGGCCGTGCGTGTGTGAGGGCAGAGAGTATATGAAAAATCTCCGTATCTTTCTCTTGATTTTGCTGTGAATCTACAAATGCTCTAAAAGAAAAGTCGTTAAAAAGCACTCGTGGGGCGCCTGAGTGGCTTAGTCGGTTAAGCAGCTCAGGTCATGATCTCACGGTTTGTGAGTTCAAGGCCCATGTCAGGCTCTATGCTGACAGCTCAGAGCCTGGAGCCGGCTTCAGATTCTGTGTCTCCCTCTCTCTCTCTGCCCTTCCCCACTCACACTCTGTCTCTCTTAAAAATAAATAAACATTAAAAAAAAGAAAAGACAAGATAGGCATTTTATAATGATAAATAGGTCCATCCATCAGAAGATGTAAAAATTATAACACCAGAATACATGGAGTAAACACTGACAGAATTTAAAAATTTTTTTTAATGTTTATTCATTTTTAAGAGACAGAGACAGAGCATGAGCGGGGGAGGAGCAGAGAGAGAGGGAGACACAGAATCCAAAGCAGGCTCCAGGCTCTGAGTTGTCAACACAGAGCCCAATGTGGGGCTCAAACTCAAGAGCCATGAGATCATGACCTGAACTGAAGTCAGATGCTTAACTGACTGAGCCACCCAGGTGCCCCAAACACTGAGAGAAATGAAGGGAGAAATAGACAATTCAATAGTAATAGGGACTTTAATATTTTATTTTTCAATAATGGGTACAACCCAAGAAAATTCAAATATATGTTCCCATAAAAATCTGTACACAAATGTTCATAGCAGCTTTATTCATAATAGTCAAAGAGTGGAAACAACGCAAGTATCCATCTGCTTATGGGCAGATAAACACAATGTAGTATATCCATACAAGGCAATGTTATTCAGCCATAAAAAAAGAATATGTATCAACACATGCTACACCAGTGAACTTTGAAACCATCTTGCAAAGTGAAAGAAGTCAGGTACAGAAGATCATATCTAGGTATTTCATGATTCCATTTATATGAAATTCCAGAATATGCAAATCCATAAAGACAGGTAGCAGATGAATAATGTTTAAGGACAGGGTGAGAGGGAATCAAGACTGATTTCTCCTAAGTAGGGGATTTTTGTGGGGGTGAAGGAAATGTTCTGGAATTAGTGGTGATGATTGTGACACAGGTAATATACTAAAAACCACTGAATTGCACATTTTAAAAAGACAAATTTTTGATATGTGAATTTTATCTCAGGAGAAGGAGAGAAGGAGAAGGAGAGAGAAGAGACGAAGGGTGCGGACACTTCATTTTAGGAAATCAAGGCAAAGAATCTCAAGAAGGAGGGAGTTGTCATAAGTTAGACAAGTTAGGTGAAAATGGCAAAGGGTCTCTTGTATTCATGAGTGGCAGTGAAATTAAAAATGCAGTGGCTTATGAAGTGACTGGGTGATGGAAAAATGGAAACACTTTGAGACATTTGGTTGTGGAAGAGAGTAGTGATGGAAGAGCTAAAGGGGAGAAGAAACTAAGGAGTATTTTCTTTTTTAGTTTTGAGAAACAATTCTTTATGAGTCTCTCACTTTTTTACATACCTTACATGGGTACTGATTACTTTTCTTCAGAACTATCTCGAGAACATTTGTATAGTGAAAAGTCTTGGAAGATAGAGATCATGTTTTCCTTGGAGCAAAAAGCAGATACATCTACTCTTCAGTAAACAAGATAATGTCTCCTTTTGGGGTAAAATTCAGACAGACATAGTGCCCATCATAAAAGACACAGGCTCCCTAGGTTTGGGGCACCTGTCCCTGTAATGTATCCTATTACCTCTGTGGGTATCACCTGACACTCTTTACATTATCCTTTGGGAAGTGGGGCTCAGGGAACCCCAGGTCCCCAGTACTTATGCTGCTTGTTGTGTTGTGAATAATAAAGTCATTTGCCTCTTGAAAAAAATGGATAGAACAACTCAGCAGAAGATGAACAAAAAAAAAAAAAAAAAAAAAAATANAAAAAAAAAAAAAAAAAAAAAAAAAAAGATTGAACAACACTAAAAACCACTTCACCTAATAGATATCTATTGAATACTCCACCCAAGGGCAACATGACATATTTTTTTCTCAAGTGTCCATGGAGCATTCTTTAGTATACACCTCATGCTAGGCCATAAAACAAGCTTCAATAAATTCAAAAGGATTAAAATCATGCAAAGTATGTTCCTCAATCACAGTGGAATAAAATTAGAAATCAATAGTAGAAATTGGGGACATTCATAAATATATGGAAATTTTAAAACCTAGTCATAAATGGCCAATTGGTCAAAGGAAAGTTAAAAATACTTTTAGATGAATGAAAATGAAGACATGACACACTAAAACTTAGGAGCCGCCACTAACATAGTACTTAGATATTTACAGGTGTCAATGCTCATATTAAAAAATAAATAAGATCTCCCATACATAGCCTAACCTTCTACTTCTTTTTTAAAAATTTTTTGATGTTTTATTTATTTCTGAGAGGGAGAGAGAGACAGTGTGAGCAGGGAAGGGTCAGAGAGAGAGGGATGGACAGAATCTGAAGCAGGCTCCAGGCTCCAAGCTGTCAGCACAGAGCCTGACACAGGGATCGAACCCACAAACCATGAGATCATGACCTGAGCCGAAGTCAGATGCTTAACCAACTGAGCCACCCAGGTGCCCCTTAGCCTTCTACTTCAAGACACTTAAGAGCAAACTAAACCTAAAGTAAAAGAAGGAAGGAGATAATAATGTTTAGAGTAGAAAATAATGAAATAGAGAATTTTAAAAAGCAATAGAGGAATTCAATAAAACCAAGAGGTGGTTCTTTGAAAAGGTTAAAAAAGCAATTGGTAAATCTTTAGCTATACTGGTCAAGAATAGAGAAAACTTGGGGCACCTGGGTGGCTCAGTAGATTAAGCATCTGACTTTGGCTCAGGTCATGATCTCACAGTTTGTGGGTTTGAGTCCCACGTTGGGCTCTGTGCTGACAACTCAGAGCTTGGAGCCTGCTTCTGATTCTGTATGTGTGTGTCTGTGTGTGTGTGTGTGTCTCTCTCTCTCTCTCTCTCTACCCCTCCCCTACTCACACTCTGTCTCTCTCTCTCTCAAAAATAAATAAACAGTAGAAAAAAAGAATACAGAAAACTCAAATTACTAAAGTTAGGAATAAAAGAGGAGACATCACTACTGACCCTAGAGAAACACAAATAAAAGGATGCATCAGAACCCATCTCTCCAAAGTGAAAGTGAGCACAACTTTCCTATACTTTAGCATCCACTTCTTTAAAGCATATTATGAAAAACTTCTTACAAAGGCATTAATGAAAGCCCCTAAGCTCAGGAGATTTAAAATTTCTTAGACTTCTGCCAACATAGTCAGGACAAAAGTTGTGCAGCCTGCCTACCTACCCAAGCTTTTCCCATCTCCCACTGGAAAAAAGAACTTGGTGATAACCCAGGCTTAGAGAGGACCCAAATTAAAATAGAAAATGGTAACATTTCAGCAATTATAGAAAAAATTACAATTACATAGAAACAAAATGGTCTACAAAAGTAAAACATCACTAATTTATATTAATTATTTCGGGAATAGCAGTAATGGAAACCATGACCCACTCAGGTCAGCACTGATGGTGCAGATAATACAGTGCAGTCTGAGAATTATGGAAATTCTGCTCTTCCTGTGTCAAGGGCAATGGGAATCTTACAGCACTCTGTGACAGCTAGATGTTTGGACTGGTCTTCAATAAACTCTAACTGGCTAATTTTGGTCTTCATTTAAAGTAGAGTAAATCTAGGGGTGCCTGGGTAGCTCAGTTGTTTAAGCATCTGACTCTTGATTTTAGCTCAGGTCATGAACTCACAGTTTGTGGGTTCAAGCCCCGCATCAGGCTCTGTGCTGATAACTCAGAGCCTGGAGCCTGCTTGGGATTCTGTATCTCTCTCTCTCTCTGCCCCTACCCTACTGTTCTCCCTCTCCCTCTCCCTCTCTCTCTTTCTCTCTCTCGCTCAAAATAAAGGAATAAACTTTAAAAAAATAATAGAGTAAGTCTATATAATTGTGCATGAGTCACCCATAATAATTGTTTAAGTTTATTTATTTATTTAGACAGAGAGTCAGAGTACATACATGCATGCAAATAGAGAGGGAGAGAGAGAGTTCCAAGCAGGATCTGCACTGTCAGCAAAGAGCCCAACATGGGGCTCGGTCTTGGGAACTGTGAGATCATGAACTGAGCCAAAATCAAGAGTCCAATGTTTAACCAACTGAGCCACCCAGGAGCCCCCATAATAACAGGGGAGCCTGGGTGGCTCTGTTGGGTAAGTGTCTGACTTAAGCTCAGGTCATGATCTCATGGTTTGTGGGTTGAGCCTTGTGTGCTGACAGCTCAGCACAAATCCCATTATTTGGCAAATCTTATTTTCATAATCACTGCTTTGTAATTGTGTGTTGATTGCCATTTATGGACTCAGGCATATAACATATAACCCAGCATTAGCAGGACTTTCTTCTTGTCTTTTAGAAAAAAATAAATGGTAAAGTTGACTTGGACCTCAATCCCATAGAAGTCCAAAACTCTTCCATAATTTCTGTAAGTTTCAGGGGTGGGATGCAAGTGGGCACATTTCACAATCTCAAGATCTCTTTCTCTTGATCCTTTCTTCCATGTGAGAGGTCTCTGTGCTGCATCACAATGACACAGATGTGAGACTCAGGCCTGTCTTTAAATCTCAACACCAACAACAAAATCCTCTCAAAAGATGTTTTGGGAGGACATATGGGAAGATGGAGGATGATTGGTGAAAGAACAACATAAGCACCTTCAACTAGAGGAATAGGTTTCCCACGTTTAAAATAGTGTTTACTTATCTCTCCTTCCATTCCCTTCTCATCCAGTCAGCCTTCCCTCTCCCCTAACTTTGGAGTTTCACCAACGCTTCCCACCTAGTCCCAGCAGGTCTTCATCTGGTTTGCCCATCCTGACTCTCCTCTTCTCTCTGCTTTTGGTTTTCTTCTCTCCCCTGTTTAGAACAACAATCCTATTCACCCCATGCTTGAGACAGAAGAGCTTTACTACTGTGATGACATGACACCTGTGAGTGCCCGCTCAGGTCCTTGGGATCCCACCTTGAACTTATTCTCAGTGCTGAGCCAGTAACTTTTCCTTGAGAATCAGCTGTAACTGGCATGTAGGATTACGAGAGAATGTGAAACCTTTGCTGAGCTACCTGGCTAGATGGGGGGAGGGGAGGGGATAGAGGCACTTCTCAAGGAAAGCAGTCATTTTTTTCCCAGGAGAAGGTGGTGGGAATGTAGGCAAAGCAAGAGCTAAGTGTTTAGTAAATATTAGCTGAAGAAGAATGAGCTAGGAGCAGGCAGGTAAAGAGAAAGAGCTGGTAATGGGTTAGGATCAAAACTAAAATGGGAAGATCACCCTTTTTCAAGAGAAAGGACGCCTCTTTTCCTGAGATAGCATGAAAAGAGATGAGGTGGTGCAGTTAGGGTACATTTGTAGGTTTGTAGGGGGTAAGGGCAGTCAGCTGAGGACATGCCTGTTCAATGACTTGCATCTTCTCAATGAAGTCAGGATCAAAGTCACCTGCTGACTGTCACACGTGGTAGCTCAGCATTGATTGGAGATCATTCGTGACCAACGTTTCCAGGCTATCCCATTGTACAGTCTTGTCCACCATACACATCCACTGATGGGTAACAGCAGATGAGAAGTATGATGGCATAGCTCGTGGGCTGTGGTTTTGTGAATCCAGTAAAACAGAAGGAAACAAAGGCAAGTCAGCAAGGACAGCAATGGACCAAATATGTCATCTAAGGGGATGTGGTAAATTGGGAGAAAATTAAGTGGCTCCAAGGATCGGACATGGATGAGATTAGACATATGGAGAGCTAAAGAGTGAGCTGGAATAAACGTGCTGACAAAGAGTGGCTACACTCTTAATGTTTAGGATATCCATTGAAGATCAGCTTTCAATCATGACATAGCCCAGAGTGTGGCCCATGGGGATAGATTTTGTGGACTGTCGTTGAAAACACCCCCAGTGTTGAGAAGGTCAAGGTACTCAGAAGCCACGATGTTTGAGTGGTGATGGACAGTTAGATGCTTCAGGACAGGGCCAGCTAAGGATGAAGAGGAAGACCGAGCCAACTGACCAGACCTCATGGCCAGGAGGCCGGAACACAGCAGTTACAAAGTTGTGCGGGAGAAGAAAAACACTTGAGAATTTCACAAAAAGAATTTTAACTCTTGAAGTGAAGTCATAATTTACATGGACTAAATACCAAATACCACTCATTTTGTGTAGGAATCAGGGTTGACCCTCAAGGGAGGACACGGGAGAGAAATAAATAGAATGAGTAGACAGCAGTGGTGAGAAAAGGTAGAAAAGTTGACCACAGTGTTTGACTCTCGTGCTTCAAAAGATCAAGAAATAACTCCAAAGCCCAATAGGTTGGTGTGTCCAGATTTGGGATTTCTTTTTAATATTGGTTAAAAGGAGTAGGTTGAGTCCCTGCTAGCCAAAGTTGAGCTCTTGGAAAACCCAGTAGTGATGAATGCTTGAAGTTCCTGAAATAGTCCAAGGAAGGAAAGCTCTTCTAAAAGCAAAGAAACAAATGCCTTCATTGAAAACCATACACACTCACACATACCACCAGAGACATAATCCTCACATGGAAAGGCAATCACCACGCCAAAGAGATGATTGAACAAATAACTTGCAAGTGCTTGAAAAATGTTTTCTTTCTGTTTTAAAAATTCACAGTGAGGGGCACCTGGGTGGCTCAGTCTATTATGTGTTCGACTCTTGGTTTCTGCTCAGGTCATGATCTCATGGCTTCATGGGTTCAAGCCCTGCGTCAGGCTCTGTGCTGCCAGCACAGAGGCTGTGTGGGATTCTCTCTCTCTCCCTCTCTAGCTGCTCTTCCCCCACTTGTGCTGTCTCTGTCTCAAAATAAAATAAATAAACTTAATTTTTTTTTAAATTCACAGTGAAATTACTGAGATTAATTATAAAGGAGAGCATCCTTGGACACAATGTGTAGAGCAATGTCAGCTCTGGAAACTTTGGCTCTGTTCCTTCAGATCACACTGTCCCTCTGGGGAAATGGAATTTTGCTTCTGATCTGACACTCTGTCTGGCTTGATTTTGCAGATCAGCATCTTACAAAGAAATATTAACCACCCTTAAGAGTTCCATCAATCAACGAACAGGGAAAATCTGTCAGGCTGTGCGATGACTGGCCGATCCTAAGAAAGAAGGTGAATATTGTATTTTCCTTCTCAGTCACTACTCTTTAGGTTTCTGGGACAAAATCAAAGGAAAGAATAATTCTTAAAAGAAAGACATCCATGGGCGCCCTGGTGGCTCAGTCAGTTAAGCGTCTGACTCTTGATTTCAGCTAGGTCATAATCTTCTGGTTTGTGAGTTCAATCTCTGCTTGAGATTCTCTGTTTCCCTTACTCTCTGTTCCTCCTCTGCTCACTCTCTCTCTCTCGAAATAAATAAATAAACTAAAAAAAAACCCCAACATCCTGGGATTAGCCTGGAGCCTGCTTCAGATTCTTTATCCCCCTCTCTCTCTGTACCTTCCCTGCTAATGCTCTGTCTCTCTCTCAAAATTAATGTTAAAAAAAAAAAATGTTTTTTAAAAAGACATCCTGACATGGGATAAACCAAAGGCTTCTACTCATGGCCTTAAGGAGCAAACATTTAATTGCAAACTATTTGACACCAAGGTTGTTAAAATCGACCAAACACTGAAAAATGTGTTTCAAATGCCAGAATTTGGTTACAAAAGAGAGGAGAGGCACTTAGCTGGCTCAGTCGGTGGAGCGGTGGGGCTTCTGACTCTTAATTTTGGGGTTGTGAGTTCGAGCTCCACGTTGGGTATAGAGATTACCCAAAAAATAAAATCTTTAATGGGGCATCTGGGTGGCTCAGTTGGTTAGGCGTCCAACTTTGGCTCTGGTCATGGTTTCACAGTTTGTGGGTTCAAGCCCTTCATCGGGCTCTGTGCTGACAGAGCCTGCTTCAGATCCTGTGTTTCCCTCTCTGTCCCTCTCCCATTCACGCTCTGTCTCTCTGTCTCAAAAATAAATAAAAACATTTAAAAATTTCTTTTAAATAAATAAATAATAACAGAAGGAAAATCTCCACAATGAACTAGAATCTATCTATTCATTTACTCACTTATTCAAGATGTAGTTAAGCTAGATGCCAGAGTATAAAGGGGAAAAAAGTGTTTTTGGCAAGTTACTTGCAAGCATTAAGTCCTAGATCCTCCTGGTAGGTGGCAGCTATGTTTCTTGTTTTTCTAAAGTTCTCTGGAGAACTTTAGATGTAGTTTTATCTGTGTTTATTCCAATCATTTAATATTTGTAAATCAGTTTTGGTGTATCACCTTACACTGATGTAACGCTATCAGTGTTTAGAAACAAAATGAGCCAGGCACCAAGCCCAAAGAAATACTCCTGTTGCTTGATTTGCTGAAAAGTGCTTTGTTTTCAGCATCGCTTAAAATGGTAATGTATCGTGCTGAATTCAGTAGGGGGCAGCAGTTGGGGGTTGGGGCGGCACAGAGTCTATACCAAAAACCATCAAAGTCAATGTGAGAACTTGCTTGCTGGCGGACAGCAGGGTGTTATTTGAATCACCTCCTTTGGGAAGCTATACATTTCATCAGTAAGACTCTAAGTGAGAGGCAGGAATGTTCCAATCATCTGCAGTCTCTACAACTCTGTCCAATTAACCACTGATTAGCATTAACCCAGAAGGATCTCCTGTCAAAATTCACTCTCCTAAAGCCAGAATTGAAATCCATCCCAATGAAAACCACAAGCTTTTTTAGGGCTATGTCATGGCCTTTGAAAGCACCAGAGGATCCTTTCAGTATCGATGGTGTAGGCATGCGAGCTTTTCTCTGGAGGAGGACACATTCATGAAAGAGAAAACACACACACACACACACACACACACACACACACACACACACACACACACAGTATAAGCCAAGGGCTTGGCCTCAGAGCGGATCTCTGGGTGGAATGGAGATTAGCTCAGCTCTCATTCCGTGGGCTCTGAGGATATCTGATTTCCTTTCCTCACAGACTCTGTGGGGAAATGGAGGCTCACGCTCAGAAGGTTTGAATTCCGAGTATTTGAAAACTTGGGAGAGCTCCACACAGTTTCCAAGAGCCCTGGTGTTTTTGAGCATTATGATCACACCATTAACTGTAAATCACATTCTAGCAGCCTCGGTCCAGGAGGCGCCAGGGAGAGGGGAGAGCAATTCTTCAGGGAAGGCATATTTGTGTTACAACTCCTGAATGCACATGAACTCTGCCAAATGAGTTTATTCATCTCCCAAATTTAAATTTAAACCACAGGCTGAATCTTCCAAAAGTTCCAATGAAAATGTAGGCAATCAGCAAACATTTTGCACATGTTACATATTATAGGAACCATCTTATAAGCACTCATTGGAAAGGGAAAAGAAATAAGTGTAACATTAAGGGAAAATCAAATATAGAGATCCTGGAGGATGCCAAAGGAGGAGTATTTTTTTTAACTTCTTAATATATGTTTTTGAAAGGGGGGGAGGGGCAGAGAGAGAGGGAGACACAGAAGCCAAAGCAGGCTCCAGGCTCTGAGCTGTGAGGGACTCAAACCCAAGAACCATGGGATCATGATCTGAGCTGAAGTCAGAGAGGCTTAACCCACTGAGCTGCCCAAGTGCCCTGGAGAAGTGATTTTTTTTTCTTTCAAAGTAGTTGAGATAGGGTTTTTTTTTTTATTGGTCAACTCTTGCTGTTAGGACATTGGATTGCAAATGCAGAAACCTAAAACAAATTACTCTGAGCAAAAAAGCAACTGCTTTGGGGGCAGCCACTGGTGGGTCCAGAACCTCTAGCAATAATGTTCGCAACCTCTCTTCCATTTTCTCGTGTTCCTCCATCTCTGCTCTGCTTTCCTCCTATGTTGTTGTCAATTTCAGACAGCGCGTTCTTCGCATTGTGTTGTAAAGATGGTCATCAGTAACTACAGGCTTAATTCAACCAGCCTAATAACCTCAGAGAAGGAGGTCACCGTCTTCCCAGTGGTTTTCTGTAAAGTCACAAGAATGACACTGATTGGCCTGGCTGGGCAGGGGCCCATCCCCGCTCCAACCACCTGGAAGCTTGTTTGTTACTTAGCCGTGCCTGGATCATGAGCCCAACACTGAACTGGGAGACTGGGTCAGCATCTCAGGAAACAAAACCATATGTAATCAGCAAGTGTGAGACACTCCCTCTAAAGGAAACTGGCAGAGGGGCGTGTGGGTGGCTCAGTTGGTTAAGTAGCGGACTCTTGATTTCAACTCAGGTCATGATCTCATGGTTCATGGGATTGAGCCCTGTGTCTGACTCTGCACCAACTGCAAGGAGGCTGCTTGTGATTCTCTCTCTGCCTCTCTCTCTGCCCCTCCCCTACCCACACATGTGTGCACTCTCTCTCTCTCTCTAAATTAATAAAATAAGTTAAAAACTTTAAAAAAAGAATATTGAGAAGATAATCCTTTCCCCCCATTGAATTGCAGCGGTATTTTTCTGTGAGTCTGTTTTGAACTCTGTTTCATTCCCCTGGCTACCCTTGTACCAAAATCACATTGTCTTATTTAATATAGCTTTACAATAAGCCTTAACATCTGGGAGTCTAAATCCTCAAACTCTTTTTCTTTCCTCAAAATTGATTTGGTCATTCCAGATTCTTTACATTACCATATGAATTTTTAAATCAGCTTATTAGTTTCCACAAACAAAAACCTGCTGGAATTTTGATCAGCCTTATGTGGAATCTATAGGTTAATTTGGATAGAACTGACATTTAACCAATAGTGAATCTTTCTATCCATGAAAGTGGCACAGTTCTCCATTTTTTCAGGTCTGCTTTAATTTTTTCATCGTATTTTTTCCTGGAGTTTATTTCCAGATAGTTGATTTTTTTAGCTATCAAAAATGGTATTTAAAAATTATTGTGTTCTGACTTTTATTGCTAATCTATAGAAATATAATTGATTTTTGCATATTGACCCTGCATCTAGTGACCTAATTTCATGTGTGAATTTAAACAGATTTGGAGGTGGGGGACACCTGGGTGGCTCAGTCAGTTAAGCATCGACTTTGGCTCAGGTCATGATCTCATGGCTTGTGGGTTTGAGCCCCATGTCTAGCTCTGTATAGACAGCTGGGAGAGTGGAGCCTGCTTTGGATTCTGTGCCTCCATCTCTCTTTCTCTCTGCCCCTCCCCTGTTTGCTGTCTCTCTCTCTCTCTCTCTCTCTCTGTCTCTCTGTCTCTCAAAAATAAATGGTAAAAAACTTTTTTTTACAAAAATAGATTTTTTGGGGGTGGAGACACTTTGGATTTTGTACATACACATTGATGTCGTGTGCACAGAATGGCAATCTTATTACTTCCTTCCCAAATTCTATGCCTTGTATTTATTCTTCTTCCCTTATAGCACCCATGAATTTTTGGTAGTATGCTTTTAAGAGTTCTGAAACACATGAGGATTTTCTGCTCTCTCTTTATTGTTAGATTCTACTTTTGCTGCACTCTGCTGAGGAGAAAGTCAAAGAGAGTGCCACAAGAGAAGACAAGGAAAAAGTGTTTCTGGAAGATGGAATTCCATACTGCTCACACTTCTGATAATCACATAGCTTATAAAGAATGAGAATATTCATTATTTCTCCCCTGCCACATGGCGTGCCTTATAAGGCCACCCTCAGGCTTGGACAAGAGGGGCTCCATGCACCAGACAGGTCCACAAATCACAAACACACACACAAAATACATTTATCAGTCGACACTTGGGATCATTCAACACTAGGGAAATTCTTCTCTGCTTCTCTTACCCTATATCTTTGAAACAAAAAGATATAGAACATTTCCAAAGAGCTCTTTTATGCCCCTTCCCAATAGATCCACACCTTCCTGATAAATGCACACCTTCTCGATAAAGACACACATTCAAGTGGAGGTGTGTGCGTTGTACTGTTGTTGACATCAAAGAAATGCACTGCTTTAAAATGACGTCCTTCGGGGTGCCTGGGTGGCTTAATTGGTTAAGTATCCTACTTCAGCTCAGGTCATGATCTCACAGTTTGAGGGTTCGAGCCCCTCATCGGGCTCTGTGCTCACAGCTCAGAGCCTGGAGCCTGTCTCAGATTTTGTGTCTCCCTCTCTCTCTGACCCTCCCCTGCTCGTGCTGTCTCTCTCTCTCTCTCTCTCAGAAATAAATAGAACATTAAAAAAAAATTTAGAATGACGTCCTTCAACAGGAGGCTTTTCCATAACACCCAGGTTACAACCAGAAGACAAATTGGTTAACTTTTCAAACTTTCCTCCTGGCAGCTTAAACACAATAGATTCTTTCATACAAAAGTATCCATTCCCAGTAATGTCAAACAACATCTCTTTTCTTCCTTCTCAGTGTTTCATTCCAGAAATACCATTAGTAGAGACACTCACAACAGCTGCAGACAACTACTGAGCTTACTCTGCGATATTAAACAATTTATATTCTGTCGCATTATGTAATTTTGAGCTTTAATTTGTAACATCCTTGATGCATGATGTACATTGGCAACCGATATGGGTATTGAATATTAAGACTCTAAATCGTCTTATTTTTATAACAATATTTGATAAAATTTGTTTTCAAAATATTGAATGGAAAAGTTGGTTTTATTGAGTAATTTTGATTTAAGTCTTTGATATTAACCATACATCCTAGTTTGCTTCATATTTTAATATGCCACCTTGAATATTTTTAGGAGGATTGCCTGCCCCGGCACCCTGTGTCTGTCTGCCTTTATTATCACAGCTCTCCTCATACTGTTTGCCTCTTCTCCCCGGCACTGGGGGAGCCTTCAGGATAGTGGCTCTGTCTGGCACTGGGAAGGGCTCAGTAACGGCTGAGTGAATAAATGATCATGTTACACCGTTGACCCTTAGCATTCAGAGGCTGGCATCGTAAATCCCCTTTTTCTCCGGAGGGTGATTCATTTCCCCCAGCTACTCTGGAGAAGCCCAAAGGCAGAGCCAAAGTTTTGCTGATGGTAGATGCTCAATGCTTAAAACTTACAGTCCAGGAAGTATTCTTCCTTGGTCCAAGAAGAAGAATCAGCATATCTTGAGAAAACAAGTGCATGTAGTTCACTGAGAAGGAACAGAAGTAACCAGCAAGTACGCAAAGATGTTCAACCTCACTGTCGATCAAAGAGACACAAATGAAATAAGATTTTGGCTTTTGCCTCAGAAGCTAGTGAAGAGTACAAGTTGATATGAAGAACAGAGGGAGATGGGCCCTCTTGTGCAGCCCTGCTGGGAATGTAACTTGGTGCAAGTTTTCTGACGTGCATTTTGGCAGTGGGTATCAAGTTCCAAAATACAAATATGCCTGGATGTCACAATTCCATACTTTTTACAAGTGCACAGTGTTGGGAGAAACCAATCTTGTTGGGTCTCTGATAATCCTCTTGCTGGGGGTACCCCAAGACTGGACACCCCAACTGCTCTTTCACTGGGACCATTTCTCAGGATGACCTTTTTTTTAAAAAAAATTTTAAATGTTTTTCATTTACTTTTGAGGGAGAGAGCAGGGGAAGGGCAAAGAGATAGGGAGACACAGAATCAAAAGCACGATCCAGGCTCCAAGCCATCAGCACAGAGCCTGATGCAGGACTCGAACTCACAAACCACGAGATCATGACCTGAGCTGAAGTCGAATGCTCAGCCGACTGAGCCACCCAGGTGCCCCTCTCAGGATTATCTTATACCACTGGTAAACTTGAGAGATAAGTTAACCTCATCCTTCCGATCAAGAGCAGACTTGTTTAGTGCCTCCTATAAAAGCAGTGGATCCTCCAAGCTCAGTGCTCCTCTGCTACAACACAAACCCACTGTGTGCATAGCCCCAACTGGCCCCTATTGTGTCACGGCCATGGGACTTGGTGGCAAGGGAAAAGGACACAAACATGTTGGTGCTCCAGATGCTTACTGTGAAATGAGCAATAAGTCCTTTATCTCTGGGGAAAAAAAATTATCAGACCCGTTTCATACAGATAAGTTGAGTGACCATCCCAAATGACACAGTTGTTTACCTTTGGAGACAGGACCAGAGCCCCTGGTAACTGAGCCTCTACCACAAAACACAGAACACCTGAATAAACATTTTGAGCGAGAAGAACAACAACAGCTCTCATGGTAGAACTTCATCAAATTGGCTTCCTGGACTATCTGGAGCTTTCTGAAAGGCAGCCCATGACAGCTACCAAGTCGCTCTCCGGAACAGTGGTTCACAGAGTATGGTCTCCTGAACCAGAAGCAACAGCCTCCTCTGATAACTTGTTAGAAATTCAAAGTTCTCAGGCCTCAACCCAGACCAGCTGAAACTCTGCAACAAACACTGCTGGTGATTCTGATGCGCACGAAAGTTTACAAAACACTGCCCCTAGCGCGGCACAACTTCACTCTCTGCGGCTGAGCTGCAGCCTCACCGAGGGTTTGTTCCCACATGTGTATGTGCAGTGTACTGGTCATTCTATTTACATATTTGTAAATGTTTGTTTATTTTTGAGAGAGAGAGAGAGAGCACACAAGCTCAAGAGGGACAGAGAGAGAGGGGGACAGAGGATCTGAAGTGGGCTCTGCCGTGACAGCAGAGGGCCTGATGCGGGGCTCAAACTCACGAGCTGCAAGATCATGAGCTGAGCCAAAGCCAGATGTTTAACCGAATGAGCCACCCAGGTGCCCCTCTATTTACATATTTTAATTAACTGTTATATTTACCAATGAAATAGGGGGGCAAAGGAGAACTGTTATTTGTATTGAAAACTAAATTCAGTCTTTTAGAAAGATTCAGTGAAGACAAGTCACTAAAAATTTGTTTTTGAAAGAGACAGAAAAGTAGTAAATATCTACTGATTTGCCCTCCGTCTGTTTCATCAAAGCCTTTAAGTGTTCATTCCACTCCAAATCTGGAGATCATTGAAAATGGATGGATTTAGGTGAGAAATATGAAGCAGAACACCAAGCAGTGTTTCTACATATTTTTTAAAAAGGCCTTGGACCAGGGAGCCTGGGTGGCTCAGTCAGTTAAGCGTCTGACTTCGGCTCAGGTCACAATCTCATGGTTCATGGGTTTGAGCCCTACATTGGACTCTCTGCTGACAGCTCAGAGCCTGGAGCCTGCTTTGGATTCTGTGTCTCCCTCTCTCTCTGCCCCTCCCCTGTTCATGCTCTGTCTCTCTCAAAAAGAAATAAACATAAAAAGGTTTAAAAAGGCCTTGGAACTACATCAAAAGATTCGCAAATAAAAATGCAGTGATGTGATTTAAGTTAAGATAAAATGTGTATACTTTGTGTGTACTGTTTTTTGTAATTTCCCATGTAACTAATATCTTACCTCTATTAACTGACAAATTTTTGGCCTGTATTCTGTGGCAGAGGGAGCTTACCTTGGATATAATTTTTTTAATAAAGTTTATTTATTTATTTTGAGAGAGCGAGAGAAAGGGAAGGACAGAGAGGGAAAGAGAGAATCCTAACCAGGCTCTGTGTTCTAAGTGCAGAGCCCAATGCAGGGCTCAATCTCACAAAGCATGAGATCATGACCTGAGCCCAGATTGAGAGTCGGATGCTTAACAGACTGAGCCGCCCAGGTGCCACCCCCTTGGATACAATTTAAATCCCATCAGGGGTGCCTGGGTGTCTCAGCCAGTTAAGCATCCGACTTCAACTCAGGTCACGATCTCACGGTTCATGGGTTCGAGACCTGCATTGGGCTCTCTGCTGACAGCCAGCTCAGAGCCTGAAGCCTGTTTCAGATTCTGTGTCTCCCTCTCTCTCTGACCCTCCCCTGCTTAAACTGTCTCTCTCTCAGAAATAAATAAAACATTAAAATTTGAAAAAAAAAAATAAACCCCGATAGAAACTACAATCTAGAGTGAGAGATGTGGCACAATATCCCCTGATCGCTGTTTCTCTCATTCTTGACTCCTTAAAAAGGGCTGGGTCTCTCGTCTTTGCTTCTACTCTTCTGTTTCTGAACGAAGAGGACACCATGATTAAACGTCTATGCCCTTGAGCAGTTGTTGCTAGAGGCATGTTTAATGGTAATACTAGGACCCATCCTGGAGTCCACTTATGAAGCCCAGTAGCAGATCAGTTTGTAGCTTGGACTTTAGCCAGAAAATTCTTTATCCTGCCAAGGGGTACAGAAGCTCAAAGGACAGAGTAGGCAGAAGGAAGCGGTGGCAGGAAAACTTTTACCCCCATACCATCAGGAAGAACCCATTTACCTCAGAGAGAGAAGCCATTTTTCTCCCCATCCCAAGGCTCCTCCTCAAAGAACCTTCCCTCACCTCCTTCTCAGAAATCTGGCTCCCATGTTGGCCCGCTCTGAAGTAAATGCGTTAGACGCAGGGTGGAGACCTGATTTCCACTGATGAATCTCTTCCCTTTCCTGCAAATATGGAGGATTTGACATAGAGAGAATCTAAATCTTCACTGGATGAATGCATTGGAAGGGATGTACAACTTGGACTGGTGAGGTGGCAACATTCTCCCATGTGCTGGAAGAAGAAGAAGAAAAAGCAATCCCGGAAGAGAGACAAGGAAGCACGTGCCTGCAGAGAAGCAGCAATAAGCGATTACATAAACAAGGACAGAAAAAGCTTGGTTGGTAACTTTCCATTTCCTGGTTCCAGTCCAGCTCAAGAACCCCGGTTGTATTTCCTGTACTTCGAGATCATACACTGCCCCTGCTTCTTTCTACTAAATTGCCTCTTTTCCTTCCCCGAAGCTCATTTCAGTAGGCTTCTGTGCCTTGCCTGAAGCTCCTCCTGGGGCAAAAGTATTTGGTGCCCGGCATCTTCCTGAGCCTATTGAAAACAAACATTGGCAACTCTATGGTAACGACTCTGTTGTTTAAAATCTGAACGTTAAGCAATTGCAGATAGAGGTAGTTTGCTGATTAAGGACCCTGACACAGAAACATTACATTCCAGTAATGGGAACAGCCTGAGTATCATAAAAAAAAAAAAAAAAAAAGATAAGCAGACTTTGGACAACATATTACAGAAGAGACATTTAGACTAGAACTGAAGAGAAGCTATTCTGTCAGCAATTCTCAAAGGCATTTTTGTTTATTTTTAACTTTTTTTTAAATGTTCATTTACTTCTAAGAGAGAGAAACAGAGCATGAGCAGAGGAGGGGCAGAGAGAGAGGGAGACACAGAATGGGAAGCAGGCTCTGGGCTCTGAGCCATCAGCACAGAGCCCAACGAGGGACTCAAACTCATCAACCGTGAGATCATGACTTGAGCCAAAGTCAGACGCTTAACCAACTGAGCCACCCAGGCTCCCCTATTTAATTTATTTTCTTAAAGTTTTATTTATTCATTTTGAGAGAGACAGATGCAGTGCAAGTGGGGAAGGGGCAGAGAGAGAGAGAGTATCCCAAGCAGGCTGGGCCCTGTCAGTGCAGAGTCTGATGCAGGGCTCAAACCCATGAAACCATGGGATCATGACCTGAGCTGAAGCCAAGAGTCAGACGCTTAACTGACTGAGCCACCCAGGCACCCCACCAAAGGCATTTTTAAAATACTTCTTTATTGATAAAGGAATTAGAAATTAATATCAGAAGCATTGTGTAGTATTGTGTATTGTACATAATTATGGTTAAATTAGTTCTTATTCCACAGTGTGGATTTGGTAGCTTCTCACAAACCCTACTGGTATTTTAATGAAACCTTGAGTTAGAGAATCTTCCCGCCCTTTTAACCCCCTCCCCCCAGAGAACTATGGAATATGGACATAGTCACGGGGCCTACTGCCTAATATGGTCAAGACTCAGGAGCCCAGAGTGGGCAATCAGGTGAACAGCCCCTCTCGCTGAATACTCCTTTTATTTTTTTCCAGTTTATTCATTGAGAGAGAGAGACAGAAACAGAGACAGAGACAGAGAGACACAGAATGCACAAGCAGGGGAGGGGCAGAGAGAGAGGTAGAGAAGAATCCCAAGCAGATTCCACACCGTCAGCAGAGCCCCAACTCTGGGCTCAATCTCATGAACCTTAAAATCATGACCTGAGCTGAAAACAAGTCGGAGGCTGAACTGACTGAGCCACCCAGGCGCCCCCTTGCTGAAAAGCTCTTAACAAGACTTATTTCTCTCTGGGAGTGTGACACACTCTTGAAACCACCCTAAATGTAGCAAAGGTTTCCTCCTATGCCCCTTTCCTTGTGTTCCCTCCTAACCTCGTTAAGAAGAGAAGACAGATGATGAAGCCATGCCTGAAGGGCCCAAAGGAAGAGGTTAAACTACAGTTCAGAAGAAAACAGCACAGAGATTACTCTGGGCATCTCTGCCGATGGGCTGGATGTGGCTTTGGGAAGGAGGCGAGAAGGATGCTGGGGGAAAGAAGGATCCTCAGATACAGATAAATGGGTGCACGGCCTGGCCGGCAGGGGGAAGAGGGAGGCTCTCTTCTCTTACCCCCACCACCATCACAGGGTGGGGGGGGGG
>NW_027533170.1:5253398-5270235 GCF_008692635.1 Crocuta crocuta
GGGGGCGGGGGGGGGGGGGGGGCTTTGTGTTTAGGAAAGGAGAGGGGTGAGAATGCGGTTCAGATGAAAGGTGTGTGAATAGCTGGGCTGAGGCAGAATCTGATGGAAGGGAAGTAAAGGGAAACACACACTAAACACACATAAAGCTATGATTCACTCATAGAGGGAGGTGGTGGGTGTGTGTACAAGTCAGTAAAAGCCAGGTGTGTGTGTGTGTGTGTGCGCATGTGCGCGCGCGTGCACACTTACACTAAGGAAGAGACTTTTAGTGTAATGGTTTCACTGGAAACAGAGCACATCCATTTCACCTTCTTGTTTGCTTTTTAAGAAAACATTTCAAAAAAATTAAATTAAAAAAGAAAGCATGTTAACATTTTAAAAAGATGTAACAGCTGTGTAAGATCTGGTGTTAGACGCGGTTTCAAAAAGGGGCTTTGCCACTGATGAGCTGTGTGACCTCAGTTCACTTGGTTAATTTACTTAACCTCTCGAAACCTCCCTTTATTAATAGTAAATCACAGTAGTACCTTGATGCAGTTACAGCTACCATTACTTATGGTGTTGACGCCAAGATTTATATTTCATCCCCGTACTCTGCTTCCTTATGATTTTTAATCGTCTTCAGAGTTAACATGAATACCATGGATGTATTCTGTATGAATCAAGCACATAAAATCCATAGTCCAAATTGAAACTAATTACATTTCCTGTTTGAAGAACAACTTTGTTATGTTACATAAATATAAAGGTTTGAGTTGATGTGTATGCCACATAGGAACTAACATAGATGAGTTGTATAATGTAATTATTTAAAAAAAATTTTTGTTAACATTTATTTATTTTTGAGAAACAGAGACAGAGCATGAGCAAGGGGCAGAGAAAGGGGGGAGACACAGAATCTGAAACAGGCTCCAGGCTCCGAGGCTGTCAGCACAGAGCCCCAGACGAGGCTCAAACCCACTAGCGGTGAGATCATGATCTGAGCCGAAGTCAGACGCTCAAGCTCAACCAACGGAGCCTCCCAGGTGCCCCTAATGTAGTTATTTTTTACGTTCACCGCAAATGTAGCTACCACCTGTCAGCATACCATACTGTTACAATACCCTTGACTGCATTCCCTATGCTATATACAATGTCATCATATTAAAAGAAATTTGTCAGGGGCACCTGCGTGGCTCAGTCGGTTAAGCTCCCAACTCTTGATTTTGGCTCCAGTCATGATCTCACAGTTTCGTGAGTTCAAGCCCCGCTTCCAGCTCTGCGCTGACAGTGCGGAGTCTGCCTGGGATTCTGTCTCCCTTTCTCTCTGCCTTTCTCCTGCTCACTCTCTATCTCGCTCTCTCTAAATAAATAAATAAATAAATAAACATTAAAAAAGAAAAAAGAAAATTTCCAAAGCCTGCAAGAAAATAAGTTTCATGATTTTATAATCTCCTTTCATCTTCTCCTTCTTCCAAAAAAAAAAAAAAAACCAATACCTCACTAAATTATTCACATTCCATTCCAGTGATATTTGGTTAATTCTTAAGATCGTCTCCTTCCTTACATCTAAAAGTTTTCCCTGCCAGTATAGTCAAAAGGAAATGTTATGGGCAATAACAGAGGTATAAATGGGGAGCCCAAAAGAATCTTTTGTACCCTGGAGTGCTGGCTGTTTTGGCCACAATGTAGAGGGTGGAGGGGACCACATTTAGCTCTGGCACAGGACTTAAATCTGGTGAGGCCGCTTCAAGATCGTATGTATTATTTGGTTTGCCTTCCATACCCAAACTTAATGCTCCAGCCCACCTTCCCCAAAGACTTACGGTTCTCTGTGATCCTCATAGTTCTTTGTCCTTCTGTGGCAGGACCTCACGTTTTGGCGGAAATTCCTCAGAAAGAGTTCCTGCTTTGGTTCCTATAACCCAGCTCATCTACCTACTGTCATATTTATCCTTGCATTTCGACCTTGGAAACTGGTTCCTTTGTAGAAATAAGTATAAAGTATCATTATGGGTGGGCTCAGGGGGCACAGTATCGCACGGTACTACCATAGAGACCAGAGTACATTGTCTAGACCAGAGCTATATAAAAATAATATATGGTCTTATATTCTTGTGTAATAAGAAAGCTCATGTGAGATTACTATCTGGACCCTAGCCTTTTCTCTAGCATCTTTACCTTTGACACATTATCTTGCTACTATTTTTTTTCTCCCTTGCCCTATTTCTAAAGTAAATTTTCAAACAAAATATATGCATACGTATGGTAGAGCCTAATTCAGAAACTGCATCCTACTCTATTTTAAGAGTCACTTGAGTGCTTGGCTGGCTCAGTTGGTAGTGCGTGCGACTCTCGATCTTGGGGTTGTGAGTTTGAGTCCCAGGTTGGGTGTAGAGATTATTTATCAAATAAAATCTTTAGGAGCACCTGGGTGGTTCGGTCGGTTAAGCATTCAACTTCCGGCTCAGGTCATGATCTCGCTGCTCGTGGGTTGGAGCCCCCATCAGGCTCTGTGCTGACAGCTCAGAGCCTGGAGCCTGCTTCAGATTCTGTGTCTCCGTCTCTCTCTGCCTCTCCTGCTTGCTCTCTCTCTCTCTCTCTCTCTCAAATAAATAAATAAATAAATAAACATCAAAAAATAAAATCTTAAAAAATCAAAATAAAAGCCATTTAAAAATTTATTATGGGTTAGCATTAGGAAGGCTCCATAGATTCACCCACTCTCAGTGAGGAACAAGGATTGAGGTAATTTTCATGGCAGATAATATAACTTCAAAATAAAAGTTTACCCTATCTTCCATCTGAGTTAAGTAAAAATATAAAATATGCAACATGAATCAATGTTATGCATAACAGTTGTTAAATTACTGGTTGATATTTTTCTTCTTCTTACTTAGTCAACTGTCAGGTAAGAAATTTATATATCGGACAGAGAGCCATTGCTTGCCATCTGGGCATAACCAAAAAGCAGAATTGTTTTGTTTTGTTTTGTTTCGTTTCGTTTTATCTCTGCAGAAAGGTCAGTGTGCAATTTGTTTAATCATATTTACTTTCTGAAGGTGATTATCTTACATACGTCACGTAACCCTTCTCTGCCTTTTCAGGATGGGGATCAGACTCTACATCACACAAGTCACAGAAATTGAATAGCTATCATCAGTAGAAAGCTAAAAGTAACCAAAGTCTGAGTCATGAGTTATCAGAGTTCTTTTTAAATCACGCGAGTCATATTTTAAAGTGAAATGAATCTGGGCAATTAGCACATGACTTCCCAGTACATGTTATCACACGGTCTAATGAGTAGTATTCTCAGAAGGCTGGCCTGTTATCATTTTGTCAGGACCTTTGGAGACAAGTCCAAGAGCTCATATATAATCAGCATGAACATGAAAATGCCCAATAACATGTTATTTTATTCATTTGTGTGGTTTTTTTTTTTTTTTTTAAAGAAGGCTTCACACCCAGCCCAACATGGGGCCCGAGCTCACAACGCTGGGATCAAGACCTGAGCTGAGATTAAGAGTCAGATGCTTAACCAGCTGAGCCACCTGGCTGCTCCTCGTTCATTTGTTTTTAATCACAAGCTACCGCCAACCCAGATGATTGCTAAAGTATATTTCATACATGTTTCCTAAAAATTCCAACTGAAGAAATGACAAAAGGTCAGATTCAGGCGTGTGAGGCCAATCGCCCACAGAACACAGTGGCGAGATGACTTATCTCTGGGGCAAATCTCTGGGGTACCAAAGTTGAGAGTCGCATTCAAATCTTGAAATATTTTCCTCAAAGCACCATATGAAACTCTAAACCTTTCTAGTGATTGATGAAACCTGAAGTCTCTGAAAATCAAACCCAGAGATTAATTCTTGTGTTGCCTTATTATAATGTTAGTGGAAACTAGAAAAGCGATTATCAGGATGCATTTAAGACTTGGAGAACCCAGGACCCCAAAAAGTTTCTGAAATATTGACCCCTGCTTGCCTTTGCTGGGGAAGCTCACCTTGGTTGCAGGAGAAAGTTAACAATCCTGCTGGAAGTGGCTTGACTGGTGACCAGAAAGCAAATTCAAATACAGTGAAATATAGAACCAGAGTAGGGAAAACAAGAATGATGTTACAAAGAATTGCAGAAGTTGCTAACTCACATCATCAAAAGTTTGGAGAATATTAATGGAAATGGCTTTTGAAGGTGCTTAGTTGAGGAGGTTATGTCTTTCAATAGCTTATATATATATATTTTTAATTTTTAATGTTTATTTATTTTTCAGAAACACAGAGGGTGAGTGGGGGTGGGGCAGAGAGAGAGGGAGACACAATCGGAAGCAGGCTCCAGGCTCTGAGCTGTCAGCACAGAGCCCGATGCAGGGCTCAAACTCAAGAACCCTGAGATCATGACCTAAGTGGAAGTCGGACACTTAACTGACTGAGCCGCCCAGGCCCCTCCCCCTCCCCCCATAGCTTATATTTCAATGTAGGTGTTACCCCTCTTCTCACTGGCTCAGGAAGTCAGCTGTGACTGTGAAATTGTGTGGGCTGGACCCACACCTACCAGCCTGCCACGAGTGAACGTATTAAACTCCATCAAAGGCCACACATTCCTTTATATGTGACGTGGAAATGAATTCAAAGATTTCAGAGGACATCCATGTTGGATTCGGTATGACAGCGTCCCTCCACAGTACCCTCTGACCACCACAGGCTTGAAGACTTTCACCTCTGCTATGATGGATTGGTCACGGAGGAGCATCAACACCATCAAAGTGTGTTTTAGTGGCTGTCCTTAGTCAGCTGGGTAGGCTGGTAGGAAATGCTGAATGAAAATGGGCTCCTTAAGCTCTGTGAGGTCAGGAGGACCCCTGAAGACAGTGCCCTACCGACTACGGTTCTGCTCATTGTAACAGCCACCACACGGCCCAGTCGGTTGAGCTTCCAACTCTTGATTTTGGCTCAGGTCATAATCTCACAGTTTGTGGGTTTGAGGCCCACATCCAGCTCTGGGCTGAGAGCACAGAGCCTGCTTCAGATTCTCTCTCTCCCTCTCTCTCTCTCTCTCTCTGCCCCTCCTCTGGTTGTGCATGCTCTCTCTCAAAATAAATAAATTGGGGAAAATTGTTAAAAAAATAATACCCACCAGAGTGGATTTGTTGATTCCACCTAGTGTGTAACGTGCACAGACTTCTGGTTGTGGTTAATTCATGGGGTCCAGGGGGGACCTGAGTCTGTTCCCACCCCTAGAATGTTTTGAGTAAGGTGTTGGATATCCTTAAGAAGGTTCCCTTCCATGATCATATTCCTAGCCTCTCTCGGAGACCTTGGCCATTAACTCTGGAAAAACACACACTTGGAGAAATCGTTTTCATTTTGAGGATTATTAGATGCTAGTGTGCTAATACTAATTCTGGGGACTCCAGACATCACTATGGTTCATCATTCACAGCAGAGGGTTATGGGGCCAAGTAATATAGGATTTTGATTCGAGTCTGCCTCACCTTAACCCCAGTTGGGTCCAGGATACACTCCACAGTCATTTTCTCAGTTCCTGATTATAGGGTGGGTGAAGCAGTAACAGCTGATAACATTTCCAGGGTGGCTCATAATGCTGAGTAAGGAGTATTGGTAATCAGCAAGAAGCGTCAGATGGAAGATATCAGAGCGCCTTTCCAATGTCAAAACACTAAATCAAAGCAATACCGAGGAAAACAGGGAAACCCAGGGTCATTGCTAGAGTTCTGCATAAACACACGACAACAATAGAATGAGACTATTGCTCAGAGACAGACCAGCATTCTTTTTTCTGTTTAATGTATTTTATATGGCAGTATAATACAGAATAATTTGTAGTTTAGAGGCTCATAGAAGGTGACCTTATCAAAGGATATTCTCACAAGGCTCTTCTCATTTAATACTGTGTTGTCTGCCTCGTTCAACAAGGCCGTGGCCAATGCTCTTCTCCAAGTGCCAATGTTAAGCTAAATGACATTGGGGGTTTTTTTGGTTGTTTTTTTTTTTTGGTTCTTGCTACCCAATTATACAACACAGTATAAAGGACATTGCGTGTTGTAAGCCTTGCCAGTTAAGCATGAGGCAAATGAACAGATTCTCTCAGATTGCTTCCTGCCCCAAACACCCCTCTGGAGCCGTACCTTTGCATTTGTCAATGTCATTTAGGTTTCCAACCATGATATCCCTATGAATGAAAAAGATGCCCAGATCTGATGAAGGATAACCCAGTGAATACAGTTGTTTGAAAATGTCATGCTCTAGAATTCTCGCGTTTTCCAGTAGTTTAAACAAGGTTGCCTTAAGTAACCATAAAAAAGGATAGAACTGGGTTCTGAATGGTGGGTGCTGTATATCCAAACACTTACCATTCTTATTCTCCATCCATCCACCCACCCATCCATCCATCCATCCATCCTTTAACTAAGATTTATTTAACACCTGTTATGAACCTAATAATGCAGCAAAGACAAGACAGTCTCTGTATTGTAATGTGCTTTTGTAAATGAGGAAGTTATAATAACAATTAAGGATATTTGACACTTTGTTATTTCAAACCAGTATTTCCCTACTCTGTGGGTCAGGAGCCAACCTGGAAACGTTACCAGCTGTTGCTTTAGCAGCCGTATAAAATCAGGCACCGAGCACAGCGTCTAGAAAACAGAGCTTCTCATTCACAGAAGGCCACCTTGCAGATTTCTCAGAACTGATTGCTGTCTGCTCTCTCCTGCCAGGCTGGCAGCCTCGTTAGCCTCATCAGGATGTCTCTGAATGCCGGAGTAACATAGCTTCAGTGAGGGGAACATTTCCGCAACCTCAGGAAAAATCAGTTAATCAAATCTCACTCTCTCTCAGCCTCCCTCCCACTTGCCTGCCCTCTCCTCTCCTCTTTCCATTTTCGTCCCACAGTATTTTCCTTTTTTATTGTTTATTTATTTATCTTGAGAGAGAGAAAGAAAGAGAGAGCAGGGGAGGGTCAGAGAGAGAAAGAGAATCCCAAGCAGGCTCTGCAGTATCAGAGCAGAAGCCCATGCAGGGCTTGAACCCACGAACAAGGAGATGGTGACCTGAGCTAAAATCAAGAATCAGATGTTCAACTGACTCGGCCACCCAGATGCCCTTGTCCCATAGTATCTTCTATATTCTATTGAGTCATTCCTGGCCAGTATCTTTTCACCTCTTAGGTATTGACTCATATTGTCTTCCATCCTACACCCCTCCCAAAAGGTGCCAGTCAGCCATCAGGGGACACCCTGTGTTATTTCTGGCCACCACCATCTTTTTCTCTGGGATACTGTAATGGTCTTTCAGTTGGTGATATTTTCGTCTCCCTAATTCAGTCTTCATGTGGCAGCCAGATATTCTATTAAGATATAACCCTCATGGAGTTCTCTCATGCCTAAGACTTTTTCCATGGTTCTGTGCTGCCCCAAGAAAAGATCCAAATCTATTTTTAAAAAAAATTTTAGGGGCGCCTGTGTGGCTCAGTCGGTTGAGCTTCCGACTTCAGCTCAGTTCATGATCTCACGGTGCATGGGTTTGAGCCCCACGTTGGGCTCTGTGCTGACAGCTCAGAGCCTGGAGCCTGCTTCGGATTCTGTGTCTCCCTCGCTCTCTGCCCCTCCCCTGCTCATGCTGCCTCTCTCTCTCTCTCAGAAATAAATAAACTTTAAAAAAAATTTTTAATTTTTTAATGTTTTATTTATTTCTGAGAGAGAGAGAGAGAGAGAGAGAGAGTGCAAGAAAGGGAGGGGCAGAGAGCGAGGGAGACACAAAATCCGTAGCAGGCTTCAGGCCCCGAGCTGTCAGAGGCCCATGCGGGACTCCAACCCACGAACCGAACCGTGAGATCATGACCTAAGAGGAAATTGGACGCTTAACCGACTGAGCCACCCAGGTGCCCCCGCCCAAATCCATTAAGACAACTTTCCAGAAGCTTTGTGATCCATTCACTAACCATTTTTTACCCTAATCTCCATTTTGTTATCCTGGTATCTTTACCAAAGTTTAGTTTAAATATTTCAGCTGTGCTGCCACTGCAAATCCCCAATGAAAAAGAACAATGTTGGCGGGTTTTTCTGGGTTTTTTTGGTGCCCGGGCAGAAATCTTAGAAAGCCAGCAGCACCCCCTAGTGGCCAGTATATAGTGTTGGTGGAGCCGAAAAAATATAAAGGAACACCTGAAACCGAGAGCCTAGTGTGTTCACAGCGCCCCCTGTCCACTTAACAGGTAGGGCCTCTGCCTCCATCCTGCATTTTGGAGAAAGCAAAATTGTTCTCAGGGAAAGTGGTGTGTTTGTTACAGTCTCCAACTTCATTTTTTAAAAACACAGTAACATTTTTCATGTGAATTTAAAATGATGGGGCGCCTGGGGACTCAGTCGGTTAAGTGTCCAACATCAGCTCAGGCCATGATCTCAGGGTTCGTAAGTTGAGCCCCACATCAAGCTCTGTGCTGACAGCTCAGAGCCTGGAGCCTGCTTCAAATTCTGTGTCTCCCTCTCTCTGTGCCCCTCCCCAACACACACTCTGTCTCTCTCTCTCTCTCTCAAAAGTAAACAAAACATAAAAAATTTTTTTAATACTGTACCATAATATTATGCTCAAAAACTCAACTAGTAACTCCCACATGTGGAGAAATTTCTTTGGAGGGGGGAGACAGTGCCTTCTGAACACTGACAGTGCGATGGAGTGGATCCCTGGCTTCCACACAGCCCCAGCTTCCACTTCCACCGGTGAGAGTCTAGTGGCTTCTGACTGTCTGTTCTTTCCCTTGACACACACATGTGACTTGCATGATTGGCCAATGTCAGGGTTTGTTTCCCTGTGTTTTTGTCCTTTGCTCACTAGCAAGTAGGCAGTTGCTTCCAGCAACTTTCTGAAGGGGTCACATCAATTTTCAACTTCAAATTTAGTGCCCTCTTGGAAAAATAATACGCTGTCCTGACGGTCCTGAATCCTGGCAGATTCGGGGACTCACAAGAATCTATGTGCCCTTTGTGCCCATCTGTGGATACCTCTTCAAATAGATTAAGGAGCATCGAAGAATAACAAGGCAGTGTGCCCATTTGACTTTTTCTTAAATTGCACAGATATGAGATAAGCCTTTACCAGGGAGCTGTCTGCGGGGGCTGGGCAAAAATGCGGGATAAGTGTCTGACTTCAGCTCAGGTCATGATCTCACGGTTTGTGAGTTTGAGCCCCGCATCGGGCTCTGTCCTGACAAGTCAGAGCCTGGAGCCTGCTTTGGATTCTGTGTCTCCTTCTCTCTCTGCCTCTCGCCCACTTGTTCTCTGTCTCTCTCTGTCTCTCAAAAATAAATAAGTGTAGACAAAAATTAAAAAATAAATGTCTTCTAGGAAATTGATCCTGCCTTTTAGTTGCTGACTTCCAATGTTTGGGGGAAGGGATCATCTCAAAGCAAAATGTCACAGATGTTGCTAAGGTTATAGTCATATAAATTCAAATGTAAATATAAATATGGTTATAATTACACAGGGAAAACATTGAAGAACCTAAAGAGAAACCTGTTCACCTCAACACTCACTGTGGCTCAGAAGAAGAGGAGGATTAAATCTGAATACTCAATGCCAACTGTTTAAAAGATATTTTCGATCATGCACAGGAAGTGATCGTTGGTGTAAATGACAGCGATTGTGACATGAGCAGAAGTATCACATTCAAAACTGCATTTCCAGGCACAATTTTATTACCGGGAGCTATAGAGCAGCAAGGTAAGGGAATGTTCTCTGTTTTGCAGAGCTGGGTTTTTTTTGTTCGCTGTTTTGGGCTTTGTCCTATTGTTTCAGGTGAGGCTTTTCAATCACTGCCTGAGCCCTAATTGCCAAGTTGAGAAAAATGTCTATCCATTCCTTGAACTAAGACCTGGACAGGTCTCCAGCATGTCCTGCGTCACCTCACATTTCACCAGTTGATTCTCCCTCAAACCCCAAGACCTCCACCAAGACCACAGTCCTTCTCCCTGCCCCCCCCCCACTAAATCTCCTGGGTGCAATTAGAAAGTAATCATTATGTAAAAGCCTCCCTTTATCAAATTTTAGTTTCCTAAGTGTTATTATCTTCAGCAGGGTATTCCTTTCTTTACACTGCACAGTGGGTTCATTGCAGTGGAAAAAGAAACCTTAATTCCTTTCTGGTGCAGTATAGTCAGTCTCCTTGAGGCTGCACCAGAACCTACTGTTGGTGAGCTCAGGAAGTGTCAAATAATTGAATGATAAGTATTTTAAATGCGTAAATCAGGCACTTAATAAATTGTTACAGGAACTGAAGAGCAACGTTCATGATATTTGGGAAAATTGGCTGAGTTTTTTGTATGGGTATAGAATGCATGATCATTTTTCCCATTTAAAATACCAGCCTGTAGGGCACTTGGATGGCTTAATCAGTTAAGCACCCCACTTCGGCTCAGGTCATGATCTCACAGTTTGTGAGTTCGAGTCCTGCATTAGGCTCTGTGAACCCTGGAGCCTGCTTCAGATTCTGTGTCTCCCTCTCTCTTCCCCTCCCCAGCTTGCACTCTGTCTCTATCTCTCTCAAATATAAGTAAACACTAAAAAAACTTAAAAAATAATAAAATAAAATAAAGTAACATAAAATAAAATGAAATAAAATAAAATAAAATAATACTAGCATGTAGATGACCTCTGAAAATACTAGAACAGTCTAGCTGTAGCACCTAAATTGTTACCCACGTGTTTTCGGGAATACCTTAGACTTAGATAGAGGCACTGCAGTGAAAATGCTGACATTTCTGGTCCCCACCCCCATGTGTCAGGGGCTGCCCAAACCATCGTGACCTCTGCATGGGCAAATGCTTCGTTCCAGAGCTTCCCTGATCCGCACATGATGCTGACTCCAAGGAGGTCACAGCAGTGTTCCCCTCCCACACCCCCATTCCTGAGCCCTGCAGTGTGAAACTGCTTTGATTCTATATTTATGTTAGTTTTAATCTGAGTACTTAATCTGAACCTCCTATTGTAACATGCAGACATTAAGAGGAGACCCTCTATCAATAATAAGGGCTCATCAGGGGCACCTGGGTGGCTCAGTAAATTAAGCTTCTGCCTCTTGATCTCAGCTCAGGTCTTGATCTCAGGGCCTTGAGTTCAAGCTCAGCACTGGGGTCTGTGCTGAGCATGAAGCCTGCTTAAAAAAAAAAAAAAAAGACTCATAAGAAATGTAACTTTAAACAAAATAGTAGTCTTTGTTGTTTTTTAAAAATATTTATTTCTTGATTTTGAGAGAGGGAGAGAGTGTGTCTGTGAACAGGAGAGGGGGAGAAAAAGAGGGAGACAGAGAATCCCAAACCGGCTCTGAGCTCGGGACTTGATCCCACGAATCGTGAGATCATGACCTGAGCTGAAACCAAGAGTCAGAGGCTTAACCAACTGAGCCAACCAGGCACCATCCCCACCCCACCCCCCACCCCAACAAAATAGTAGTCTTTTGAAGGGGAATTACAGAGTTTCTACTTCATTCCAAGCAGTTTTAAGTGTGTTATTTGGATGTTATGTCCTTCAACCCTCTCAGCCACCTTCAAAATAGGTGTTATTACTTCCCTTTTGTAGATGAAGAAACCGGGCATCAGAAAGGTTAAGTAACTTGGCCCACATTACACCACCCATCCGACATTAGGAAGGAATTTAAGACTATGTAGGCTCAAAGACAGTTTGGGTCAAAGTTTCCATTGCTGTGTTCACTACAACCTGAACAGAGCATAGTTTATTTTTTCCTCCTTATATTTTGCAGTCTCGAGGGAGAGTGTGTACCTGATATAGCGATCATATCAATTTGTGTATTTTATAAAGCTTTTTCATATATGCCTTTGCTGATTCTTAGAATAATTTTGAGAAATGAGGGCAAAACTCAAAATCTGGAACAAAATTGAGTGGATACTTTCTAGATTATGAACACTCCAAGGGCAAGAATCTAGTTATATTCATTTTCTGCCTTTATCTAGAAGGGTAGACTGATTGGCAAAAATAAACACAATTCTTCCTCACATACCCACTTCTCACTTTTGCATATTAATGTTTTCTCTTTTGATTGTGCAATATAACATACAGAAAAGTACATAAAACATATACAAGTTTAATAAGGAATTATAAAATGAAAATAGTAAAATAAAATGAAAATACAGGTCAGGGCTGCCTGGGTGGCTCAGGGGAAGCGTCTGACTTTTGATTTTGGCTCAGGTCATGGTCTCAAGGTTGGTGAGATCGAGCCCTGAGTCTCGCTCTGAGCTGATAGCACGGAGTCTGCTTGGGATTCTCTGTCTCCCTCTCTCTCTGCCTCTCCCCTGCTTGCTCTCTCTCCCTCTCTCTCTCTCTCTCAAAATAAAGAAATAAACAATAGAAAACAGCATCCCCTACATCAAGGAGAAGAGTATTGCCAGCGCAGAGGAAGCCTCCCACCTTCCCCGTATCATGGTGCTTCTCACTTATTACCCCACCCTCCCCCACGATCCTGACTTTTGAGATAATCATTCCCTTGCTTCCTTGGATAGCTTTACCATATATTAGGGAAAACTGTATCCTTTAGTCTTGACTATTGTCAGTCTTTATATTACCTATGATTTTCTTTTACCCTAGTTTATTTTGCGTTATGCTTATAAGATCCCCCCCCATATCCCCATATTGTCTAGATAACTATAATCTATTCACTCTTATTGTTATGTAATGTCCCACTTTATGAATATACCCCAAAGCATATTTGGAGTATTTCCCGCTTAGGACTATGACTACACTTTGACTTTAAGTATTCTTATATAAGTATCTTAGTATGCTTGTACAGCAATTTCTCTAAAGCAACTCTGGATCTCCAAATCTTACAATTTAAAAATTGAATAAATTATAATTAATTAAAAAGTTTTTTTATTTGAATATTTTAAATTACTGACATCCAAGACACTTAAAAATTCATATTGAATACTTCATTTAAATATGAAGTACATTTAAATAAGAGGCACCTGGGTGGCTCAGCTGGTTAAGCATTGGACTTGGGCACAGGTCATGATCTCACGGTTTGTGAATTCAAGCCCCACATCAGTGCTGAAAGCACAGAGCCTGGAACCTGCTTCGGATTCTGGGTCTCCCCGTCTCAAAAATGAATAAACATGTAAAACAAAAATAAGGTAACAATAACAATAATAATAACAATAATAAACACATTACACGTTCTATTTGTTTCGTGGGGCCACCATGACAAATTGCCACAAATGTGGTGGACTAAGGCAACAGAAATTTGTTCTCTCAGAGTTGTGGAGGCCAGAAGTTCCTTCTGGAGGCTCTGAGGGAGAATGTTCCAGACCTTTCCCCTAGCTGCTGGTGGCTGTGGGCAATCCTTGACATCCTTACCTTGTAGACATATCACTCCCATCTCTGCTTTTGACTTTGTGTCACATCTTTCCTAAATGTCTGCGTTTGTGTATTTCTGACGTCCCTCTCTTTTCTTTGATAAGGGCACCAATCACTGGATTTAGGGACCACCCTAGATCCAAGGTGATCTCAATTTAAGATCCTTAGTTACTTCTGCAAAAATACCCTATTTCCGAGTAAGGTCTCATTCACTGGGATGTGAAGACTTAGACATGTGTTTTTTGGGGGGACACAATTCAACCTACTATACGCATCAACATAAATTACATTCTAAGTGTAAAAGAGCTTCCTATTTATAGTATACATTTTATTTATATATATTAAATATATGTACTTACATATACCTATATGTAGTAGAAAATATAAATTTTCCAAATAAGAATTTAGTGATGAGTGACATTGCTATACATTTTTGTAAATCTCTCTAATATCTAGATTCATAAAAGAAGCTGGGTGCTCATCTGCTTTTACATTCAATCCATTATTTGTTGTTTTAGTTGAAATACATGATGAATAAAAGCCTCATGCCCATAATCTAAGACCCCCTGGGAGGGTTTCAGAGGCCCCCAGGGGGTCTTTGGAGCACACTTTGAGAAGAACTGCTCCAAAGTATACACTTTTTTTAAAACTTTTTTTTTAGTGTTTATTTATTTTTGAGACAGACAGGGACAGAGCATGATCGGGGAAGGGGCAGAGAAACAGGGAGCCACAGAATCCGAAGCAGGCTTCAGGCTCTGAGTTGTCAGCACAGAGACAGATGTGGGGCTCGAACCTACAAACCACCAGAACACGACCTGAGCAAGTCGGACACTTAACCCAATGAGCCACCCACGCTTCCCTAAAGTATACACTTTAAAGTAGAGGCAAAGTGGAATTTCTAGGTATATGTATGTTTCTTCTGCTTTAATAGGTAATGGCACACTATCTTTTAAAGTGATTTGTATCACTTCACGTATCCGCTAGCAGTGCATGAGGGATCTTGTTACTCTACATACAGCTCACCAACATCTCGCATTGTTACACTTTTGCCTAACCGGTGGTGTGTCCTTGTGCAAACTCACGAGTCAGAAAATAGAACCCTACTTTGAAATTCATTCTTCCTTCCAATCACAGACACAAATGATGCTCTGTTTCCGGTCCAGTTCTCAGGAAAGTTCAATCTCCCCCAGATCTTAGCTCCTTAGAGCTCCTTTCCCCAGTGCCGAGGGTTTGGGCCTCCAAAGGCCACCGGCGGGCCTGCATCTCCCCCCGTCATCGATACCCTTCACCCCAACGGGACCTCCGCACCCACCTCCCTCACTTCCCCGGCTGGCTCCTCCCACCGGATCTGTATTTACTTTTCATAAAGCACTCTACCACCGTCTGCTGATCATCTTGAAGTGCACGAGCCTCACCATGGCCATTTATTTAAAAACGGGATGATACCTAATTTGTGTTTTTATGCACAAGAAAATGTATAATTTAATAAATCAACACCTGTTATTTTTAATAAATATTACGTACTATTTTTTAAGCACTCCAACACAAACCAGTGTGTGATCATACGTAAATTACTCAACTTTTTAGATCTTCATTTTCCTTATCAGTGAAACAGGTGTCATAATACCTTCCTTTACGAGAGAAGGATCAAAAGACCTGGGTAATAGGCTTAGCACGGTGCCTACTGATAAGGAGCCCTCAATTGATGTTTATTTTTATTTAACAAAAGCTTACTGAGTGTCTACTATATGATGACCTCTCCCCTGGGTACTGTTTCCAAAGATGAAGATCTTGTAATAATCGTCTGGGTTAGGTAGTAGTATCCTCATTTTACAGTTGCAAAGACTGAAGTAGAGAGGTTATGCAACTGGTCCAAGGTCACACAGCCAGTAAGTAGCAGAACAGGGATTAAAAGCTCTGTAGTGTAGGGGTCCCAGAATTCAAGCTCCTGGCTAAACTGCTTCCCCCAAATATTTATTATTTATAAGAAAACTCTCAGCAAGTTGCAAAGTGCTCTACTCCCAGTTATTAGTCCCCTAGGGTAAAGTGCGGTCTTCATCACCCCCTCGGAGGTCCCCAGCGATCAGCTCTCAGGAGAACAAGAAAGCCTGTAGTTCACGCTCGCTGAGCTGTACCTACCCGGCCACAAGCCTATCTAGACACCGCCTGGACACACCCTTTTTTTCTGGCCCCGCCACGCCACGCTCACTACGCTGGCCCCGCCCCTCGCCTGTGGCGCCGACGGAGACCACGCTGTCGTCTCGCGAGCTTCCACGTACACACTCCAACGCCTCTCCGCACCGCCCGGGCCGAGCACATCCGGGTTGCTGGAGCAGGTGCCTCAAGCCCCGCCCCCTTTTACGAGGCGCGAGCTCCACTTCCGGCCATCTCAGGCCTTTTCCGCCAGTGTTCTGCCGGCTTTCTCTCCGCTTTGTAGGTCGTTCCCGGCCCCGGGCCCCGGTCTCGCCGCACCCCTCGCCCGCTCCCGGCGGCTGGCCGCTCATCGCGAATCTCTCCGCGGCTCGGAGCGACGCTGCCGTGCGTCTTCGCGGGCGGCCCGGACTGAGGCCTGCAGCTCGTGGTGAGTCCGCGCAGACCTGACCCCGCGCCTCCCCGCAGCTCCGTTGAGGCCGCCGCCGTCGCCTCGGGATGCCGGGGCCGGGGTCCGCGCAGCGCAGGGCGGCCGCCGCGGGCCGTTGGAGCTGCACGCTGCTCGCGCTGCTGCTGCTGCTGGTGCCGGGGCCCGGCAGCGCCTCCGAGATCACCTTCGAGCTGCCGGACAATGCCAAGCAGTGTTTCTACGAGGACATCACGCAGGGCACCAAGTGCACCCTCGAGTTCCAGGTACTGCAAGCTCTGAAGGTCCAGGGGCCCCAGCCCCAGTTGCGGGGTCGGGGCTGCAGCCTGCTTGGTGACTCGCTCCTGTCTGGGTTTCTCCACTCTTGGGCTGAGTCAAGAATCGCCTCTAGGTAGCTGCCTTTCCTGTTACAAACCTTGGGCCAGAGCCATTTTAGACCAGATACTAGGATACGGGAGTTCCAGAAATGCTTCCTGTGGCTTTTCCTTCTAGGTTGCAAAACGTTCTTCGTTTTAAGGCCTATTGAACTTTCCCCCCTGAAAGACTGTCCTTTTAAAAAGAAGTTCTTTCTTCCTGTTCTGTAGTGCTCCGTGCCCGGCCCCCTGCTCTCTGATTCACGCCTCCACTTCAATCACTTTTGAAGTCCTGCCAGTATCTAATTCTGTCGCTTTTCAGTTTTTTCATTGATGTTAGGATTTTTGCTAAATGTGGTCCCCGTCATAGGAAGAGCTCTCCAGACGAGGCTGGATGACCATATGCCAAAGGTGTTGAGTGAATAGCTCTGATCAATGAGAGGCTCCTTTTCTTCTTTGGGATTTTATAGAAGAGAAACTTTAACAGAATGTACTTTCTTAAGTTTGTTACAACAGCCTTTCCTTTTTTTTTTTTTTTTTTTTTGATAA
>NW_027533170.1:5270348-5290775 GCF_008692635.1 Crocuta crocuta
TGAGAGAACAGGTGTCTCAGTCGGTTAAGTGCCTGACTTGATCTCAGCTCCGGTTGTGATCTTAAGGTTCGTGAGTTTGAGCCCCTTATCAGGCTCCTCGCCATCAGCTTTGGATTCTTTCACTCCCTCTTTCTGCTCCTCCCCTGCTCGCTGTCTCAGAATAAAAAAAAAATTTTTTTTAAGGCAGAAAATTGAAGATAAAAGGTTTGATCTTTGGGATCTACAAGGGCTTCCTGTAGGAAGTGATTTTAGGCTGAACTGTAAAGGATTAGTTTTACATACTTTGGTAAGGAAGGGGGAGTGAGGGAATAGCCTTTGCAAAAGTGATGAGTGACTGGGAATTGAGGTCCAGTATAGTTGGGAATAAGGAGCCAGAGGAAAGGAGGTCAGGGGCCAGACCATGTGCCTTACTGGCCTAGTTAAGGATTTTAGTTTTTCCTGAGAGTATGGGAAAGCCATCAGAGGGTTGTAAGCAATGCAGTGATATGATCCACGTGTTTTTGGCAACTGTAAGGATATTCACCTGTGCAGATAGAGAATAGGGTGTTGGAGAATGGCTGTAGGAGACTATTTGAGTGATCCAGGCTTCTAGGGTGGTAGCTTGAAGGAGAAAAGTGAAAGGATTAGAGAGAAGTCAGTAGGTGAAATCAACAGGACCTGTTGATGATTTGGCTTCTGCGAGTGAGGGATGGGAGGCTCAGGATCACCCTTTGGTTTGTTTAACTTCATGGATTAGAACCAGGGGACAGAAAAGATGGCAGCAGGAATTGTAATATAAAAATGTCGGAGTATGTCAGGAGTTAGCCTCAGATGCTGCGCTTGGTGCCAAGAACACTACCATTACTGTTATGGGCTAAAAAGTTAGCATCCGTTAGGTAGCAGACAGCACACCAAGCATTTCAGGCTTGTTACTTAATTCTCAGGACACCTCGATAGGAAATGGAGCGAGTTCTTACTTCCTTACTAAGGAAGCCAAGGCTTTGGTAGCTTTATACCCAAGGTCATAAAACTAGCAAGTAGCATAATCAGTATGCAGTTGGAGGTTAAATTCTTAACTCCTTTCTTATGTACACTGCCTCCCAAAGGTCAGGAAGACTGACCTTGACCTCAGGGAGCTTACATGGATACATGCAGTCATACAGTGGAGGTATACAGTAGGTACAGTGCTGGGCACAGGGAGAGGGCCCATCCCGAGAAGCGTAGCCAAGTGGCTGTTTGAATTGTGTCTAGAAGAAAGAGGAGCCCCTCTACAAGACGGCAGAGGGGAAAGAACGTCCTAGGCAGGTAGATTGTGTTTGTGAGACTCAGCTTGAGCCCGCGCTGGAGTGCAGTGAGTAATAGTGTGGCTTTGTAATTGCGGGTCCAAGGGCTTTCGGCGGGGGGGTGGGGGGGTTGTGACNGTACCTGGTCTTGGTGAGACATCCCCCCTGCTTTGCCCCCCAAAAGGCTGTGGTATTGAGGCTGGTAATAGAGCAGGGGTATGCCTGAGTGACAGGCAACGTGTAGAACAGCCTGCCAGGCCTCTGTTTTGGGCTCACCGGTTCCAAGGTGTTCCCTGCACACTTGGGTGGTTCCTAGTCCGAGAGTCTGCGTTTGGCTGCCATTCTCACAGAGGCAGGACAAAGGATCCCACGCCTCAGCTCCCTGACCCCTTTCTGTTGGACACCTTTAGACTGTGATATTTTATATTCCGTTCTGTTCCTGTCATAAGCTATAGATCTGTAAGCATCGTCGTTTTGAGTCCTGTGATTCTTGAGCAAACAGGAAGTGTTTAACTCGCCACTGTTCATGCAGATGGAAAACAAAGACCTGTTCTGAGGACTTCTGGCAGTCTGCTGTTTTGGGAACACAGAATAAGAAAGGCGATAAAAGAGGTGTGGAGGCCACCTTGAGGAGATGCAGGGGAGTGGATGGCAGTGTTAACAGGTTGGGGTTTTCCTGTAGGCCCCAGGAATTATCACCAGGTTTTTGTTTTTTTTAATGTTTTTAAAATTTATTTCTGAGAGAGAGAGACAGCGTGAGCAGGGGAGGGTCAGAGAGAGAGGGAGACACAGAATCTGAAACAGACTCCAGGCTCTGAGCTGGCGCTCGGCACAGAGGCCAATGCGGGGCTCGAACCCACGAACTGTGAGATCATGACCTGAGCCGAAGTCGGATGCTTAACCGACTGAGCCACCCAGGGCCCCAGTTATCACCAGGTTTTAAGCAAATGGGGGATGTGGAGGCTAGGTCTCCCCATCCCCCCTCAGAAGACATGTGGGGAGGGGCGGCTCTACTGGCCTCTGGTGAATGGAAACCTGAGAGGCCGCTAAATGTGCCATGGGGCCCAGGGCCACGCAGTCCCCCCCCCTGCAAAAAATTATCCAGCCCTAAATTCACTGAGGCCTAGGACCCTGGGTTTCGAGGGAAGGGAGACTGGGTTGTGGGAAGACCTTTTAGGAAGTTGTGGCCTCAATCCTGTCTAGACTGTGGATTAGAAATGGAAGAGATGGGATGAATTTGAGGGAGAGAGATCTCTGTGACTAACTGGACAAGTAGGGAGACTTCATTTGAAACGATGCCCAGTTTCCACTTTACGGGGCCAGACAGATGGTAAAGGGGCACTTTTTACCTAAAATAAGATGATTTGCTTGGAGGTTTGCTGGAGGAAGCACGGCATGGCCATCAGTTCTGGTCCTGTTCAGTTTTGTGCATATTGGACCCTTCACAGTACAGCGGCCATGTGTGAAGAATAAGGTACATAAAAACGGAGTCATGACTTCACCTCTAGGAAAGGGTGTTGAGATTTGGAGGAGCGGTGAATGCCCAGTTGATAAGACTTTTTAAGTCGACACATCATGTGTATGTTAATATTTACATATTTGTGCAGTTGCCCAAGTACATAATTATATTTCATTTTATTATCAAAATGATCTTGTAACATAGTTCAGTTATTCATCGTATTTCCTAAGTGACAAAAGGTTGCATTAGCAGCTGATCCTTCTTTGAAGTGCGAGGTTTGATCTCTATTCTCCGGATCTGGAATGGCACTATTCTGCTCAGCAGGAGGATTCACGCTTGAAAGTACAGGCTTGTGCCACCCGCTCCCGTGGGGGTTGGGAACCCTCAAGCCCATGTCTCTTCCTCCCTCCTTTCCCAGTTTTTTAGTCTGCACCCTTTGTTTCTTATGTCTCCCTCCCTCTTTCTCCCACTTCTTTGTCCTCTGAGGAGGCCCTTCTCCTCTTTCATCTTTTTCTCCTTTTCTCTCTCATTATGCTTGCCCAGCTACCTCAGGAAGAATCCCACCCNTCATTTGTACAACCCAAATGGGCCTTTGGATTCTAACTGATTAAGCATAAGCCCTTGAAAATAACTCCAAAATCCTTTTCAGAATATTTCATTTACCCTCCCTGGCTTTCCTTTCAAATATGCCTGCCCTTAAACACAAGCTTCCAGATGAGCAAAAGATTTGTTTGCTTCTGCTTTCTTTTTGTTTCAATCACAAGTGTATAAAGAGTATAGTTTAATCATTGATATTTCTGTGGGAAACAAATGTGTAAAATGGGGGTACTCTTAGACTAAGTAGCCCACAGGCCTGTTCAGTTCATAATGCTGTTCACAACAAAAGGTGTATCAAATTCCATATAACTGACCTAGAGAAGAACTTAGGAAACAAACCTAAATTTGGTATTAAAATGAATTTAAGTTCTATGATAGAAATAGGCCTGCGGTGTCATGCTAAGGACCAGTCTGCACTGTGCCATCCATAAGTGTGCTTGTATGGTGCTGATAGGAAACGGGAGAAAATTTAGGGAAGGGAGATTCTTCATGGCAGTGAGTATAAGGGTCAGGAGTGTGACTTTGGAGTTCAGATTCTGTCTCTGCCTTTTACTAGATGAGCAGTCTTGGGTAGGTTACTTAACTCAGTTTCTCAGTTTGTCCAGTGGAGGGCACAAACCCTCTTGTAGGTTTGTTGGAAGATTCAAGTGATTTAATAAGAGACCTGGGTTAATTAGAACAGTTGTTTGGCTGGTTAGGTAGTTCCTCGCTCCCATTGTGAGGAAATTTGTTCAGTTCCTGTAAATCTTGCGTTGAACTGAAATCTGTCCCCCAGATTCCATCCACTGCTAGAAATAAAAGAAACGTGAAATTGCCTGTGACAGTAGAAGTCCATTGCTGATAGTATTACCATTTTAACAGGAAATCTGGTTACTCTCTCAGACTCATGAGCTGCAGTGATCTCTTCCTTTTTTCTCTGTCTTTATAGGTGATTACTGGTGGACACTATGATGTAGACTGTCGATTAGAAGACCCTGATGGTAACGTGTTGTACAAAGAGATGAAGAAACAGTATGATAGTTTTACCTTCACAGCCTCCAAAAACGGGACATACAAATTTTGTTTCAGCAATGAATTTTCCACTTTCACACACAAAACTGTCTACTTTGATTTTCAAGTTGGAGAAGACCCGCCTTTGTTTCCTAGTGAGAACCGAGTCAGTGCTCTTACCCAGGTAAATGAAAAGCGATATAATGGTGTGTTTAAAGGGAGGGAAAGCATAATTTCCTATGCATTCACCCGCTGATGAACACAGAGCTTTGAGACTTTCACATAGTCTTTAAGATCTGTCTTAATTCTTATAGTAGATGAGATCTTTCACAGAGAACTTGAGACGTTTTTGGTGGAGACCACTGTTAAAGGATTTGATGAACTTTTAAGTGTAGGGAGGAGGATCCATTCAGTGGGAAAGGAAATTTAGGAAGACTGAACAATGCTCCAGCGTTCTGAAGCGTTTTTTTGTAGTTTGTGAGGAATATGACTGCCATAACCCGGCAGGTTGGTATAACCAGAAACAATGGGATGCCTTAATTAATATATTAATTATATCAGTGGTAAGCCATCTAACAAAAATAGTTAAGGAAGGTAGGTTGGACTTTATGTTGAAGAAGAGCTAAACGAGAGAACGAGAAGGAAAGAAATTGAAAGTCCGTGGACAGATGCTGCTCACGTGGCAAGAAGGGCCATTTTAGTTCCAGCTTAAGCATCATATGAGCTTAGATCTTATCTAAGAGATACTCAGGTGTCTGAAGGAATGACTTCCTATCTATTTGTTAAGCCCTGAAAGTGGTAATTCATTGTTCCCAGGTTCTAGTTAGGTTGTTGGCCAAAGTCATGTGGTTACAGAGGCCATTTTTATATTTTTTATTTGTTATTTAAAAATTTTTTAATGTTTATTTTTAATATTTGTTTTATTTTTATTTTTTAATATGCTTTATTGTCAAATTGACTAACATACGTTGTGTAAAGTGCGCTCTGGATTTTTGGGGTAGGTTCCCGTGGTTCATCGCTTTCATGCAACACCCAGCACTCATCCCAACAAGTGCCCTCCTCAGTAATAACATGCGGGAGCCTTAATTCATAATCCTACTGGGAGCATTCACAGCATGTATTCAAACACACTTACTTTTGGAAATGTTCTCTTATTTCACCATGCTGTGTGAATGGAGCTTTGCCTTGTGAAAAGGTTTTCCTCTGGGGCCCTTTGTAACTGAAGCTTCGTGAATTTTAATTTGGATAAGAAGGTAGCTTGCTCTACAAACCAAGCAGGTAAATATAACACTTGAGTGGTAATAAAGCAGTTAGTAGCCGTCAATCTCCTTTATTCATATCACATTTTTTATCTTTTCTCAGTCTAATTTTCCTACTTTTGAAAAGCTCATGAGTCCCTCATACCTCCTGTGTACAGCACAGTTGTACACATCTTAAAGTAGATAAACCTAGCTGGTGGTAAATGCAGAATAAGTTATAGAGTTGTAGTAAGTCACCATTTTTCACCTGTTAATGAAATGATGGATCTGGAGTGGACAGTGTTACCAGTCACTGCTGACTAGTCACTGTGAAAAGCTGGAGGAGAGTTGTTCCGTGGCTGGGTCACACTGGTGGCGCCAAATCTAATGGCCATTTCCAGATGGAGAGAGAACTAGGCCTTGTGCGTCTTCTGGTAATACGCATTAATGAAGTGCACAACATTGCCGAGGAGGTGTTCCCACCCAGAACTTGACCTCTGAATTCCTTCAAATCTTGCCCCAACTACTGATTTATGGTAGTATAGTGGAGGAACACCATGGAGATATGGTCACGAAGTCCAGGAAGTTGGAAATGAACCAGGACAGAGGACCCAGCTTCCTCAGCAAGTGGGAAGGGAAGGCAGGAAGAGAACCAAAAGATTCAAGAACCCTTGAAAGACCCCTCAGCCAGACAGTGGGGTCGAAGCTGTTTGGATTCTGACTTGGAAACAACTTTTGAGATACTTGGGGAGATTTGAATACTGAGTTTATATTGAAAACGCTAAGGAACTTTTTTTCAATTGTGTTACATGTGCTAATGCTACCAGGGTTCTAGTTTTTAGTGTAGTGTTGTTGCCTTTTAGAAATGAATATAAAGAATAAAAGTTTAACTGAAATGATAACAGATAAGGCAGTTGCCTTAAATTAATTGGTGTGGGGAGAAAATAGTGAGGAATGTGTACCGGTGAAGCAAGGTTACCCACGTGTTAATTATTGACCTGGGGATTCACTGTACTATGCTCTTTGGAATATGAACTTTTTGAACGTGAACTTAAATAGAAACATTTCTCTTTAGAAGATGTAGGCAAAAAAGGGAAACATCTCAAAAATGATACGAATTCATGCAGCTAGTCCCTTTATTTCTGTGATGTTCTTTCCTCCAGCACTTCTTAATCCTTACTCCGTGTCGGGCTTTGAGGAATCCTTAAACATGCTGAATTTGTGTCAGATCCTTGCTTTTATGCACACTTCCCAGGGTTAGCCTCCATCCCACATTGAGAATGCGTGAGAGGTAGATATAGCTTAGAACCATCTCCGTAGCCTCCTACCACAAATTAGAAATCATTCATTTTAGCACACTTTTCCTAATCTGAATCTTAGGGGCCTCAACAAAACAAGAACAGCAAAAACATTTGACTTTATATCTAATAGGTACATGCAATTTGAGGCCCACATAATTTCTCACACTTTTTAGAAGCAACTTTAAATGGAATATTTTTATAAATGATTTCTTTCCTGCTTACTTTGGCAGAAACTTTATTAAATGTGTGAATTCTTTTCTAGTATCTCTATTCCTTCATGGAAAAAAAAAAGTCCAGAATTTTTTGAGAGATTCTGTGGACTTAATTAGTGAAAGGAGGAAAGAAGTTGTAAAAGTCATAACCACTTTGGAAGAGAGGAGTCCAGATAACTTTGTGACACGCAGGTATTGTAGTGACGGAGATGGCTTGACAGTTTTGGGGTCCAAAAGGAGAGAGAGGAGCAGAAACGGAAATTGGAAGGTAGCTAAGATAAGCCTGATTTATTGGAGAATTTTCCAGAATACAGGAAAGTAGTAATGTTCATCACCTTCCTCCCCCTGCTTCCCGTACTCTGTGGCCCTCATCACTGTCCTGTATCATATTTTTCCTTTGTCTGGCGTGCACAGTATAGGTCAGCAGTTCCTCCCTTAGTGAGAAGGGGGAAAACCCCTTAGGTTGTTTTTAGAATTTTTTTTTTTTAACATTTATTTATTTTTGAGAGACAGGAGGGGAGGGAAGAGAGAGAGGGAGACACAGAATCTGAAACAGGCTTCAGGCTCCGAGCTGTCAGCCCAGGGCTCGAACTCAAGAACCGCAAGATCTTGACCTGAGCTGAAGTTGGCCGCTTACCCGACTGAGCCACCCAGGCGCCCCTAAAATTCTTAATACGTGGTTTGTGATGTAGAAGAAGATAATATAATAACCGTGCATGTATTTCATCCCTAGGAGTAAGTTTTGTTTTGTTTTGTTTTTTAATTTCTTTTACCGTTTATTTATTTTTGAGACCGAGAGAGACAGAGCATGAGCTGGGAGGGGCAGAGAGAGAGGGAGACACAGAATCTGAAACAGGCTCCAGGCCCTGAGCTGTCAGCACAGAGCCCAATGCAGGGCTCGAATGCATGGACCACAAGATCATGACCTGAGCTGAAGTTGGACGCTTCACCAACTGAGCCACCCAGGCGCCCCTAACAATAGAAAAATATTAAACTCTGCTGTACAGACAAAAAAATTAGACTCTTAACCCTTCTCAAAGCAGAAAGTGTGATGAATATATAGAAAGGTAAGGTGTCCTGAGATGCAGGCTCGCAAGCGGATTACACAGTGAAACTGAACTTCCTCCCATTGAGAACGTATGTATTGGTTGCCTGGCAGGAGGGAGGAGACATGTGTAGCAAATAGATAAATTAAAGAAAGACACTGATGCTCCGACCTATCACTTTCAGACTCGACTGCTTTTAAAATGGTTGACTTTGTGTCAACACTTGGTTTATTTTTGTGTATCTCTGGATTTTGGTTTGTACTCCTTACTGATCACATTTTCTGACCAGCCATTCTCTTCCCCCTAATTCATCCTCTTGGAGGAGCCTGACCTTGAAGTTCTGTAACCAGCTACCATAACCGATCAGTATTTCTGATCCTGTCAGCATAGTGTTCCCTCTGTCACGTTACAGGTGCCCCCGCTGACTCCAGTGCGGGGCCCACCGCTGCCTCGCCGGGTCTGCGGCCTCCCCACTTGTCTTGGCGGGAGTGGATGCAAGGGCCGGTCGCATTGCCAGAGCTACTGACGTCCGTGAGCGAGTGCCAGTCTAGTGGCTGCTCATCAAATGAGTTGTTGAGATCTAATTGAAAGGTGAATGTGCTAGATAGTGCCAAAAGTGCCCCTCGGACTAACTGCACCTGTTTCTCTTTAGATGGAGTCTGCCTGTGTGTCAATTCACGAAGCTCTGAAGTCTGTCATCGACTATCAGACTCATTTCCGCTTGAGAGAAGCCCAAGGGCGAAGCCGAGCCGAAGACCTGAACACAAGAGTGGCCTATTGGTCAGTAGGAGAAGCCCTCATTCTCCTGGTGGTTAGCATAGGGCAGGTATTTCTTCTGAAGAGCTTTTTCTCAGATAAAAGAACCACCACAACTCGCGTTGGATCATAACCGTGTTCTGCGAGTCAATGCACCATTTGCCACCATAATATTGCTGTCCTCTGGTTAATTTTAGGTACTGAAGAACTTAATATTGGCAACATTTTTAAACCTTACTCATACACTTGTTGGGGGGGATGTACAGCGCATATCCCCAAACTGTGGAAAGGACACCTTTTTTAATTTGTAAAGGTAGAAAAACTTCGGAACTTATTTTGGGCTCTTCATGTTAAATATTCAGCACCAATGATCTTTTCTTGGTTGTTTATATCTTCGCACACTAACCTTTGGTATTTTGATTCCTTTTAGCCGTTTAAAAAGTACTTTTCTTATAGGTAGTGGATATTTTAAAAACCTTCCATTTAATGTCTTTGTGTTGTGGAGGAAGAAAATTGCCTTTTAATTGTTTTGTTTTTCAGAAAACCAAATGTGATTAATTGGACCAGGCCCTCATCTGCACTGTTTAATTTGGGCGTGGGGTGAGGGGAGGAGCCACTGTGGAAATGTTAGTTAATACTGATATAATTTTAAATTGATGGATCATGGTATAATTTATTTCCTACTAGCTTGGAAACTGTCAGACTTTCATTTTTTGTCTTCATTCTGTGATTTATAAGCCGATACGTTCTTTCTTCTGTGAAGACGTTCTTACCACAGAGAAAAAAGTAGGTTTCAACGACGTCACAGAGTTTATACAGGCCTTAAGAATCAGACCGTTAAAACAGGTAGCATAATTACAGAATAACCTAAGATTCAACATAGGGAGGCAAATGAAATGAGAAAACTTTGAGTGAGTCATCTGCACACATTACATTTTCAGTGCTTTTATAAAGAAAAAAGTTGATCTGTTTTGCTTTAACATTTTGATTGGCTGGTTCTTGCCCTAATGTGGCTTCAGCGTCTGAGCCATTCCCGACTTAAATTGACCGTTGTCACATTTGTATTGTAAAAGTGCCATTTATCTTATCCTGAGGGTGTGCTGCACTGAGAAGTTAATTTCTTTGGGTTTTATGCTTTCTTTTTTCTTGTGTATTTTGGGTTTGTTTGTTTTTTGTCTTGCACATGTAATTTGTACATTTCTGGTTAGCGACCCTAAGACGATTTAAAACTTCAGAATGCTGTGTGTTTCTTATTTGCTAATCTTCATTGATTGATCTGCATTTAATGAACATTAAACAGTGCATATCCTATATGCTATAGGGTTTAGACTGTGTTTGTATTTTATAACTCGTATAGACTGAGCTGATTGAAACAAGATTTTGTTGAGGTGTTCCGGAATAGAATACAAGACACATGCAAAACTCTGTAGGTGTTTCAAGCTTTTCTGCTGTTTAAAAAAAAAACTTTTCACAGCTGCTTTTTGCCATGCCTCCCCCCCCCCCAGAGTGAGGAGTGCTGAACAAGACTGTCCCCTAAAACGCTAATTGGATGGCAGTTCTAGTCACTTAACCACTGTGGACTAGACCTTAACTCTTAATGTGAAGCTGTCTTTAAACGTTTTCAAAAAGTAGACCCTCTTCTGCACCGTAAGAGCAAAACAAATTCAGAGGTGTCATGCTTGCTAATTTCAGATGCTACAGCGCAGTGAGGGATGAACACGTTTCTACCCCTTTCATTCTCAAATCCTTGAAGACCAAATAGCAACTCTTGAAGTTATTCAGCAGTGGACTTAGGAACTGAAGTTGACGATTTTGCGCATGTATCTCTGGGTTCCTGTATTGGGACTGTCCTGCGGCTTTCCTACGTGTCCCTGCGTATGAAACACTAGTGATAACGTGATTGATACGCGTGGGCGTGTGTTATATGTCCTTCTCCGCTTGCCTGTCTGCTCCGTCATGTTCCGATACCGACACCATAATTAATCCCTGTCAGGCATCATCAGTGAGCCCCGTTTGGCTTTAGATAAGGCAGTCATTCAGTCTGCGCCTACCAGAACCGTGTGATACTAGATGATTACTACAAATAGCTTTTGGTGAAACTGTCCAGCTGTCTTGAAATTTTTGAAGTCACTGCTGTTTCCTGTTGTAGAAAATAGCACAGGTGTAGTTGAGTCTGTCTGGAAGCTTTTCAAGTTTGACGGCTGTCTGTACTCCACTGGCTGTGTATGTCAAAATTAGAAAATACCTATCTATCCAGACCCAAACGTTTAGGGACTTCTTTTTTCTTCCTCCTGCCATATAATTTGTAGTGGATCTCGTTTCTTTAATCTTTTCATGACTTGTTGGAACAGTTTGAATTTCCCAAATATTTATGTTTAGACATATGGCTCAGAGTATATATTTAACATCCCTAGCTGTATATATTTTTAAAGTAAAATAAGTAATGGGAAGGAACTTGATACACAAGTTTATTACTAAAATATCAACTGTGTGAAGATCCAATTTAAGATATTACTTTCCTTATTCATTGAAACATGGTTTTTTCTATTGAAGACAAACGGTTTGTGGTTCACAGCCCTCATCCTGGCTTGATGATAATCAACTTTGAAAATACAGTGACCCGAAGAGCGGTTTTATTCTCTGGAGGATCTCATTTAAATCTCTGTACATCCATTTTTGCTTCAGTTTGTGTAAAATTTGCAGTTCTATAGGACAAAGCAGAGCCTGTGACTATTGTTTTCAGAAGTTAAACAAGTTAATATATAAATAATTCAAAGGGGGTTTTCATTTACTTTTGAAAAGAAAAATTTCTCTAAACACGTGTTGGTCCTGCAGGATTGCACCAATCGATTCTTGTAGAATAAAAACTCTTTCAACAAACTGACTTCACTTGTTTCTGTCAGGATTTGTGTTTTTAAAGCTCCTTGAAAACTTGCCGCTTGGAATACTACAGTTTGTAGCGAGAGAATGATTTTTATTGGGTATTTCGTCTAAACATATCAGGGACTAGCCAAGAAAGAATGATAAAGAAGAGGAATACCACCTCTAAAGTACCTCATTTTAAATCTTTTTGCATTTTCTCACCAAATGTTTCGGGTGAATGGGAGTCAAGTCCTCAGGTCCCTAAAAAAGCTCGGTTTTTAAGTAAATTAACCTTAGGTTGTATACCAGCTGTGCTCAATTTTTTCTTTCCCCTCATAATGTAATCACAGGGGACATTTGGGTTCCTGGGCAAGATGCTACAAAAGTAGCAGAAACATAGCAGTAAACAGAGGTTGGTATTTACTGAACGCTTCCCCTGGGCCCAGGTGCTGCGCTAAGCATTTTACTTGCATGGACACATTTCATCTTAGCGATAGTCGTGTGCACCAAGGATTTTCTTCCCATTTCACAGACAAAATGGTGAAGGCATCGAAAGGTTAAGAAACTTCCCTGTATCTCAGTATTACTAGCACAGTCTGAGCGTGAAGCAGGGTGCTCTGGCCCCGGGGGGTCTTCTGCACTACCGTGCATTACTGCCCGACATACACCAGCTAAGGAGAGACCCCAGATGGCTTAGCTCTCTTGGTTTTAGTATAGCTCAAAAGCAGTTCGGGGCTTTGGTTCTGGACTCACAGCCAAGTTCAAATTATAGTTGTGTGACCTCACACAAGTGATTTTAACTGTATTTGCATCTTCACCTGTCACTAAGGTAGTAGCTGCTATAAAGAGAATAAAATGAGATGTTTATGAAACAGAATCAGTGCCCACCATATACAAGCACACTTATTTTCCTCAGTGGTCCAGTTCTAGTCTCTTGATCTTCCTGTAGTTTCTGAAGTTCTTGCTGCAGCCTCTGTTCTTATGGCTCTTAAGTAATAGGTAAGAGGAACGTGAAAGGGTTTATCATTAGCGTAACAGTCTGCTAGAATCCTAGTTTCAAGAATGAGCAAGGTACTGTGACCACCAGGAACGTACCTTAGTTGGGGGAGACGGTAGCTCTTTAAGCAGCTCATGTTATGTAAATAGTGAAGTGGAATGGACTCCAAGAATCAAGGCATTTCAAGGTAAAAAGAATATAAATAGAAGAAAAATAATCTATAGATCAAAACATTTACTTCCCATGGAGTTTAACTCTGTCTCCCCACTGGGGAAGCTCACGGTCGTCTAGGTAGGCCAGTGATTATGTGGAATAATCTCCAATTCAGAGATACATGGACTATTGGCCAGTCCCCATTGCTACATACTGAAAAGAAAAACCACGTTTTTTAACTTTGTTAGTAATAGAAGTGATGTTTGGTCTAACTTCTCATGGTTATTTCCGAATTCTGGAAGAAAATACCAGGATGTTATCCTAAACCACCAAATGTGCCGTTTTTCCGTCCACATTTCTCCACAATATATTATTAGAAATCCTATTACTCGCTTAAGTCAAGATCTACTGGAAGTAACACTGGTCTGTCACAATCTGTTTTTAATTAATAATGATTATTACTCCTTTAAAGAGAAAAGACCGCAAAAGAATTTGAGAAATAATGGCTCAAAGAATAAAATCCACTCCTCCCACCATCCACTTAAGACTATTTCAGTTATTTTAAACATATAAAATATATATATATATATACACACACACACTTACATGTTTATTTTTGAGCGAGCTCAAGTTGGGGAGGCACAGAGAGGGGGACAGAGGATCCAAAGAAGGATCTGCACTGACAGGAGCAATCCCAACATGGGGCTCAAACTCCCAAACCGCAAGATCATGACCTGAGCCAAAGTTGGACGCTCAACCAACGGAGCCACCCAGGTGTCTCTATATTTTAAGAATTGGTATTCTGTTGTCTGTAACAAAATTTTAAACTTAAAATGGTAAAATTCGGACATAATATAGGAGTTATTAGGGGTGCATGGGTAGCACAGTAGGTTAAGTGACTCTTGATTTTGGCTCAGGCCGTGATCTCATATTCGTAGAGTCAAGCCCCTCGTCTGGCTCAGTGCTGACAGTGCAGAGCCTGCTTCGGATTCTCTCTCTCTGCCTCTCTCTCAAAATAAATGACCTTAAAAAAATAGAAAGAAGCCTGCTCTTAAAAAGAAAGTTACGGGGCGCTTGGGTGGCTCAGTCGGTTAAGCGTCCGACTTCGGCTCAGCTCATGATCTCATGGTTTATGGGTTCGAGCCCCGCGTCGGGCTCTGTGCTGACAGCTCAGAGCCTGGAGCCTGCTTTGGATTCTGTCTCCCTCTCTCTCTGCCCCTCCCCTGCTCATGCTGTCTCTCTCTCTCTCTCTCAGAAATAAAGCCTAAAAAAAAAAGTTACTAGATGTATATAAAGAGAAATAATGTACTGCATACAATCATAACACCAATGCTCAGGTTAAATGCCATATTGCCAGCACCCTCGAGGCTTTCGGGTATCCTTCCCTGATCACATCCCTAAATTCCCCCACTAGAGATAAGCAAGATTATGGTAATGAAAATAATTTTCAGGGCATGTGGGTGGCTCTGTTGAGTGTCCCGACTCAATTTCGGCTCAGCTCATGATCCCAAGGTCATGGGATCAAGCCCTACATCAGGCTCCATGCTGAGCACGCACTCTCAAAAAACTAAAATTAAAACAGCATACTTTTATTATCTCACTGTATCTGTCCACAGCTTAGCATGGCCCTTAGGTTCACAAGACTGCATCAAGTACTCACCTGGACTGTGTTCTCAGCTGGAGCCTGGGGTCCTCTTCCAAAACTCAGATGGTTGACAAAATTCAGCTCCTAGCAGCCCTCCGCCACTAGAGGCTGCCTCTCCAGATCCTGTCTCCACTGTATGCTTCCTCTAGGCCAGTAAGAGAAACTCTACGACTTTGAGTCTCTTTCAGAAAAGGCGAGACAGGACGCACCTGATTAGGTCACAACCACCCAGAATAAGCTCCCCTTTGACTAACTCCAAGCCAGCAGTATAGAGATATTAACTGTATCTTCAAAATCATTTTACCTTTGCCCTATTCTGTTAGGAAGAAGCAAGTTCTATATTTTGCCCTCAGAAAAGTATGGATCTGGGGGTGGGGAGGGAGTGCACAGGCTATCCCAGAGTTGTGCGTACCACAAGCTCCATACTCCGAGTGCAGATATCTAGTTGACTTACTCATTAATTTCAAAGAATACTCTGATCTCATTAATACTTGTAATTTGACCCACAGATATTATGTGGGGCTTTTAGTTCTTCATGTTCAAACATAGCTATTTAAGTTATAATTGCATTATTATTAGGGAATATGTTCTCTGTGATTTAAATTGACATTGGTTAACAATCGTCTTATGACTCCATTTACCTCCCACTCAACTTATATGTTGTCATGTATTTTGTATCTCTTTATTTTGTTTTATTTTTTTAATGTTTATTTTTTTTTTGAGAGAGCGAGCGAGCAAGGGAGGGGCAGAGAGAGAGAGGGAGACACAGAATCTGAAGCAGGCTCCAGGCTCTGAGCTGTCAGCCCAGAGCCTGATGTGGCGTTTGAACGCACGAATCGTGAGATTGTGACCTGAGCGGAAGTCAGATGCTTAACCGACTGAGCCAGCCAGGCAACCAATGTCTTTAAATATGTCATTATTATTGTTTTGTATGGTCACCATTCATTTAGATTTACCTATATATTTGCTATCATTTTTGCTGTCTGTCCCTTGCTGTGTCTTTGAACTCCCATCTGGAATAATGTAGTGCAGTTCAGCTGTGGCAGATTCACATCTTTTTTCTTTTTAATATCTTTTTGGGGCACCTGGGTAGATCAGTCGGCTGAGCATCTGACTTCAGCTCAGGTCATGATCTTGCAGTTAGTTCATGAATTCAAGCCCCATATTGGGCTCTCTGCTGTCAGCACGGAGCCTGCTTTGGAACTTCTGTTTCCCCCTCTCTCTGCCCTTCCCCTGCTTGTGCTCTCTCAAAAATAAATAAAACATTAAAATATATTTATATATTATATATATATAAGTAGAAATTACAAACTCAGTGAATGAGTCTCCTGGCAAATTAAAGACAGCTGAAAAATGACTTCATGATTTACAGGCCATACAAGAAGAAACTATTTAGGATGATGCAGAGAAAATAAACACAGAGCATACAGAACAATGACAATAGAAGAACACACCAAGAAGGTCTAACATGTGTTTACTTGGAGCTTCAGAACTCAAGAGAGAATGAATATTGGGCTGAGGCAATACCTCAAGAATATAATTGGGAATTTCCCAGAACTGATGTATGAGTCCACATCTCCAAGAGGCCAAACAAAACCAAAGTGGAAAAACAAAATGAGATCCTCACTTAGACACAGCATAATAAAACTGTAGAAAAGCAAATGCAAAGGAAAAAAACCTTGAAAACAGCCAGAGGAAAAGGTCTCCACCAGTTTCAAGGCAGCAAGAGACTAACAGTTGATTTCTTCACGGCAATGATAGGGAAGCCAGAAGACAATGGGAAGATTGTCTTCAAGATCATCGCCCAAAGAGAATTCTATGCCCCCCAAAAATTTATTGTCTTTAAGAATGAAGGCAAAATAAATATATACTTAAAGCAATTTTTTTCAATGTTTATCTAATTTTGAGAGAGCTACGCAGAAGGGCAGAGAGAGAGAGGGAGACACAGAATCCTAAGCAGGCTCCAGGGTCTGAGCTGTCGGCACAGAGCCGGATGCAGGGCTGGACTCCAGGACAGTGAGATCATGAAAGTGAGCCAAAGTCGGATGCTTAATCCACTGAGCCACCCAGGTGCCCCACCAATGAATATTCTTAAGGTGTCTTGTTTGTTTACATATCTATTGTCCATCTCTTGGACAATAGAGCAAAATCCCCATGAGGACTGGGACCATGTGTCTTCTTGACACTATATCCCTCCTGCCTTGTACATAAACAATACTAAATATTTGTAGCATAAACGGTGCACTATCTTGAAAGTAACGAGATAATTTGGGGAGAAAATTCAAGTAATTAAACTCATAACCAATTTATACTGTTTTCTTACTACGCCACGTGAATATGTATGAAGAACAGTGCAAAATTGGGAGCAATTTAAAATATAAAATGGAACAAGTGATGTAAATTTGCCTTTGACACTGGTGACTCCGGGTTGATTTATGCATGCCACGTGGGTGGTGAATGGGGAACTTGATGTTTATCTCACTTGTCATTAGTGGTATTTCAATGAAAACACTGAAAAGCAGATTGGAAGGGTTGTCAGATCGAGAAGTACAGACAGGAAACTTTTGGCCGGGAATAGGAATTTGACAGAAGTAAAAGAAATGGAAGTGGAGACGATTTCTGACCTGGGTTGATCGGGAAGGACTAGGATTGGGAGTTTGCGGCGGACAGGGTAGGATCGGGTATTTGGCTGTAGAAGGCTTTTTATGCTTCTTGTTTCCTTTTTTGGCTTTCTCTTCATATTCAGTGGAGCTTCAGTCTGTTTCGGTTGTGGCCAAGGGACCCTAGAGAGGAGACTGTCAGGGTGGCTTTTTCGGGGAGGGGGTGATGCGCCGCGCATCCATGCCCAGGGATATAGCTGAGGACAGCACTAGTCAGTGAAGGGGCCCCAAAGGGAAAGGAGAAGCCAAGGGGCAGCCGGGGGGACCGCGGGAGCGGCTGGATTTCGGGACTGGTCTGGGGTTTGGGTAAGCCCACGGTTTCCTTCCTTCAGAGTTTAGGGGCACCTCCTGTCTGGGAGGCGTGGAGGCAGCGGCGGCACCCCTCACCCCAGCAGCCAGGTCTGTTCGGAGCAAACACGCCGGCGTCAACCGCACCCACGCCCTCCAGGCCCGGGCGTCCGGGGGACATTACAAAGCAGCGCAGAGAACGTGCCCATTTGCCTCGGTGACATTCCCCCGCGCCACTGCGGGTCCTCTGCTCCGCTCTTACTTCTGCGCAGAGACCCAGGAAGGTTCGCGGGACTGGTTCCCGCGGGGCCGACCTCCGGAGGCTCGCGTCCTAGCGCCGCTCGGGAAAGAAGTGGGCGAGCGGGACCCGGACACCTCCCCTTCCTGGCGGCAAGCGGGGACAGTGGGCGTGGGCTCGCGAGGGGCGGGGCCTGCGCTCGGGGCCGCGCGAGGGCGGTGGGCGTGGACTCGAGATGAGAGGGGCCTGCGCGCGGGGCCGCACGAGGGCGGTGGGCTTGGGCCCGCGAGGGGCGGGGCCTGCGTGCTGGGTCTGCACGCTCCCTACCGGCGGCGCGCGGGGACGGTGGGTGGGGACCCGCGAGGGGCGGGGCCTGCGCGCCTGGCTTGACACCCTCCTTCCAGTGGCCTGTGGGGAAGTCGCCGCCCGCGGGGTCGCCCAGTGCGAGACGAAGACGAGGGAGCCGCGGGGCCCGCGCGGGTCGCCGCTGTCCAGGCGAGTAGCGGGCGTCCGGGCGGGAGCGGCATCGGGGCGCGGGGCGAGTTTGGGGCTGGCCGGCGCGGCGCCGTCCCTTCGGTGGGGGCATGCCTCACCTTGCAGGGAGAATCCGCTCAGCCCCGTGCTTATAGGTTTCCTTTTGACCGGAAAACCTGTTTCTGGGAAAAACTTCAGAACATAAGCAAGTGGCGGAGAGGTTCTCCGTGAGCCTTAGCTGGACACGTACGGAACTAATGCCCAAACTTTCGGTTTTGGTTTCCGTATTTGGTGTCTTGGCTAAAAGCTAATTTGGGCTGGCTAGTTTGTGCGCTAGTTTTTAGGCAGTAAACTACACTAAATATATATATATATATTTTTTACTTATATGCTTAAAGATATATATTAATCTTTATTTATAGATATGAATATATATATTTAAAGATCCGATACATTTTGACACTTGAAATAGTGTGTTGATTCTAAAGCTCTCCAACTCCATTTGAGATCTCATTTAAATCGGAAAGCAGATGAGCAGGTATAGAAAACTACCTTATCTCCTTTTGAAGCACAGTAAACGTCATTCATGTGTCCAGCTATATGGAACTTGAAGCATAAACTACGTTTAGACTGTTAAATCATTGGCACCTCCTCTCTTTGTCATTTGCTCCTCCTGGTGTTTATTTATTTAACAAACATCTGATAAATTTCGTCCTTAACACCCCCTAGACGAAACATCTCCATTCTAGGTCCCACCCATTTCTCTGCTCCCTTTGATTTAAGAACAAAAAAACTCCCCAGCTCTTTGAATGAAATGCTTGCTTCCCAAGTTTCTAGTTCTGCTGTTTCCTCCACCCCCTCTCATCCCAGTCAAGCTGTCCCGCTCCCCCGCCCCTTGGGAAATCGAGGGTCTGTGCCAGTTTTCACCTTCCACGGCACAGTTGATTGCTCCCTTCTCCTCCATGTTTTTCCTTCCGCTGGCTTCCTGGCCACCACATTCTCCTGCGTTTCCTTTCATTTCACCGGCCTCTCCTGTGTCTCTAGGTTTCTCTTGTTTTCCCAGCCACTGAATGTTCAGAGTGCCACAGCGCTCAGTACTTGGCCATATTCTCTTTCTAGGCATACTTTCTTCCAAGGCAATTTCTTTCTTTCTTTTTAAAAAATTTTTAATGTTTGTTTTTGAGTGAGAGAGAGAGAGAGAGCAGGAGCTGGGGAGGGGCAGAGAGAGAGGGAGACGCAGAATCTGAAGCAGGCTCCAGGCTCTGAGTTGCTATGAGAGTACAGAGGCGGATGCCAGCCTTGAACCCACCTACCTTGAGATCATGACCTGAGCCGAAGTTGGATGCTTAACCAACTGAGCCACTCAGGCACCCCTCCCAAGGCAATACCTAACGGAAGGGGCAGGCCATGGCTATAAATAAGGTCTCTAAGCTGGCAGCTTACAAATGTTTCCCTTTAACTTTTCTGTCTTGAGTTCCAGACGCATATCCCCAACTGTTGACTCAACATCTCCACTTGGAAGTCTGATGGGCATTTAAATGTAGTGTGGCCATGGGTGCCTGGGTGGCTCATTCGGTTGAGCGTCCGACTTCCGCTCAGGTCGTGATCCTCCATTTCTTGAGTTCGAGCCCTGAGAACGGCTCTGTGCTGAGAGTTCAGAGCCTGGAGCCTGCTTCAGATTTTGTGTCTTCCTCTCTCTCTGCCCCTCTCCCATTTGTTTTCTCTCTCTCTTTCAAAAATAAATAAAATGTTTAAAAAAATAAATGTAATGTGTCCAAACAGAATTAGTAATCCCTCAGCCACCCAGCCCTCCCTTGTGTTTTTCCCTCATTTACCTTCCTCATCACAGTAAATGTTACTGTCGTTCATCTAGGCTGAAACTGTAGGAATCGCCCCGGACTCGTCCTTTTAGCTCAGACCGAGCATCCAAGCATCCAGCAAATTCTGTCAGCTCTGCCTTGAAAAGATGTCTCACGTCTGACCACGTATCACCCCCTCTCTAACAAAAACCACGATGCCTTCTTACTTAGATGACTGTACGTCTCTGATTGGATATCCCTGCTTCTGCTCTTGCTCCCAACAGCTGTGATGGAAAAAAAACAAACAAACATAGAATCAGAACTTTCACTTCCCTTCAAACCTAGGAGCTTCTCATCAAAGTCAGAAAAACACAAAGCCCTATGTGATCTAACCTCCGACTCTGATCTCATCCCTCACATCCCCCCCCCCCCTTACCCTCCCACTGACAC
>NW_027533170.1:5290853-5353464 GCF_008692635.1 Crocuta crocuta
CCAGTGACACTGATGGCGCTGCTGTTCTTTTTGCCTCTAGTGGGCGTTGGCTCGACCCCTGCAGGCTGTCCACCTTCACCTTCTCTTGCCCCCCTGTTGAAATACTATCCCTTTTGCCATTTTAACAGCCCTTTGCCAGTGACCTTTGGTGTGGGTTGCTGTTAGATGCTGCATGTTAGTCTCCAGTACGCCCCAAAGCCTGTGGCGTCTTTTAAATCACCGCTGGTTTCAAGGGTTCTGTCATATCAAAAATGTGCCACCGTCTTTGTCTTGAGCCTCATTTTCTTTCTTTTTTAATTCTTTTTAACATTTTTTTATTTATTTCTGAGAGAGAGGGATAGTGTGAGCTGGGGAGGGCCAGAGAGAGAGGGAAAGAAAGAGTCCAAAACAGGCTCCCGTCTATGAGCTGTCAGCACAGAGCCCGATGCGGGGCTCGAACCCACAATCCATGAGATCATGACCTGAGCCAAAGTCGGCCTTCCAACCAACTGAGCCACTCAGGCGCCCCTTGAGCCTCGTTTTCATAAGATGTGCAGCTTTGCTGTTTTTACATTCAGCATTTTTAGAAAATGTTCTTCCTGGTTTGGAGAATATTTACCCATTAAAGCCAGTTCTCATTTCTAAATAGAGAAAATGAAAGAAAAATTGTCCATTTATCAAAAAGAATGTGCAGTAATTTTTTTTTTCTGTCACTTCCCTGGTATTAGGAAACAATAGTCTGTCATTTGGAGATTTTTCTGAATGGTACCAGGAATAAGTAGGTTTTTAAAAAATATTTATTTTATTACTTATTTTTAAAAGAAGGAGTGTGAGCAGGGAAGGAACAGAGAGAGAGGGAGACACAGAATCCAAAACGGTCTTCAGGCTCTGAGATGTTAACATACAGCCTGATGCAGAGCTTGAACCCATGAGCCACGAGAACATGACCTGAGCCAAAGCCAGATGCTTAACCAACTGAGCCACCCAGGTGCCCCAGGGAATAGGTAGTTTTAATAGGAAGAAGAAACAGGTAGGAGCATGTTCAGAGAATATTACACAAGTTTTTAAGTTGTGTGGTAAGTAAACCACTATCAGAATATAAAGATTTTATAGCATAATTCAGTTCTCTTTTTAAAATAGATGTGGATGGAAGTGAAAAATAATATTTTTATCTTTATGAAAAGCTGTTGGATGATAAAAAGTCGTTGATAATGCTTATTTCTCATTTTTATCCTAAGGAACTAGTTGTGTGATGTTATCAGTAAGTAGCATGTGTACTTCCTTCCCCTCTTTTAAAAGAGAGGGGGAAAAATGTTCCCATTTCAGAATTGGGATTTCAGATGCATAAATACGTAGAATAGAAGATGAAATAACATTTTTAAATGAAGGCATTTGGAATAAGGAACAAAGAGAAGATGAGAGTAGGTGAGTTAAGGAGAAGTCAGGAGTTAAGTTAAAACCAGAACGTCTGGGGCACCTGGGTAGCTCAGTCTGTTAGGTGTCTGAGTCGGCTCAGGTCATGATCTCCTGGTTTGTGATTTTGAACCTGTGTCGGGCTCTCTGCTGACAGTACAGAGCCTGCTTGAGATTCTGTCTCCTTCTCTTCCCTGCCCCTCCCCACCTTGTTCCTTTATCTCTTTTAAAAATGAAAATAAACTTAAAAAAAATCAGAGGCGCACCTGGGTAGCTCAGTTGGTGAGACGTTCAGCTTCAGCCTAAGTCACGATATTGCCGGTCCCGAGTTCGAACCCTGTGTCAGGCTCTGTGCTGACATCTCAGAGCCTGCAGCCTGCTTCAGATTCTGTGTCTCCCTCTCTCTGCTCCTCCCCCACTCACACTCTGTCTCTCTCTCTTAAAAATAAGTAAACACTTAAAAAAATAATCAGAACCCCAGCCACAAGCTGCTGTCTGTCAAGCACACTCATTAACCTAGTGCTTCCTAGCAGTGACTCAAGAGGCTCCACAGAGGACAGAGCAGGTGGCCAGGAAGATGCGTTTGTGTATTTTTGTTTTTATATTGCATAGAAGCAAAAATGCCTTGTTTGTTTCTGTTGTTTTACGAGTGACTAAACATTGACTTGCTTTAAGGACCTGTTATAGGTCCTAGAGAGGTATACATTCTGCCTTCTGGTGCTTTGCAATAAAATAGAAAACTGGAGGAGCCCTATTTTGGTGTAGAGTTAGCGTTCCCAGACTCCTGGGAAGTATATAAACTGAAAAACAGGCAAGCATACAGTTAACCATGGAGATGGGCTACACCCATGTGGAATGTGCACATAGGGCACATGAGGAATATCCTGTCTGGGCGTCAAGTTAACATGACTTCTTCTTAAAAATACAAAACCCAGGGCACCTGGGTGGCTCAGTCAGTTAAGCGTCCATCTTTGGCTCAAGTCATGATCTCACAGTTCACAAGTTTGAGCCCGGCATTGTTCTCTGTGCCTGGAGCCTGCTTCAGATTCTGTGTCTCCCTCTCTCTCTCTCTGCCTCTCCCCTGCTCTCTCTCTCTCTCTGTCTCTCTCATAAATAGACATTTAAAAAAATTAAAAATACAAAACCTGGAAAACTGCGTAGTTACCAAAAACCTATTTTTTCCAGATTGCTTTATCATTATAGAAAAGGAAATACATAGATATAGATATGCACATAGATATATGTATACTCACATATCTGCCAAACACAGATAACCAGTGATATCTCTTTGTCATACTTCTTTCCAATCTGTTGTCTCTCTAGTTTGTTTTTCAAAGCTGATAGCATACTGCCCACACTATTTTACAGTCTACTTTTGTTCACGTATTATGGAAACATTTTCTCAGGCCTTTGAAATTATTTCTAACTAACATTTTTAATGATTTAATAGCATTCAGTCACGTGGCATTGTTCCTGTTGCCCTTTGCCAGTATTTGGACATTTTGACTGTCTACCTTCCATAGAATTTTGGCTAGCCTACGATACAACGTACGCATTCTCTGATAATAAAATAGAGCCTGATAACTCAGGTTTCAAAATTGCAGTAATACGTTTCCATAGATCCTGTGACAGGAAAAAGCTAAGCAAGCTTGAGGAACTGAAAAAAAGACCATGTATAAGGGAGCTGGAGGAACAAGGGAGAGAGGCATGAGATAAGATTAGAGGTCAAGGAGCCAGATCATGCAGTGTCTCATTTGCCCTATTAAGAAATGTTGTAGGGAGGGGCACCTGGGTGGCTCAGAAGGTTCAACGTCTGACTTCGGTCATGATCTCATGGTTAATGGGTTCAAGCCCTGCGTCAGATGCTGTGCTGACAGCTCAGAGCCTGGAGCCTGCTTTGGAATCTGTGTCTCTCCCTTTCTCTACCCCTCCCCTACTTGCTCTCTGTCTCTCTCAAAAATAAATAGAACATTTTAATATTTATTTATTTAAAAAAACTTTTTAAATGCTTTGTTTTGTTTTGTTTTTTAGAGAGAGAAAGAGCAGGGGAGGGGCAGAGAGAAGGAGACACAGAATCTGAAGCAGGCTCTAGACTCTGAGCTGTCAGCACAGAGCCCAATGCAGGGCTCGAACTCACAGACCATGAGATCATGACCAGAGCCAAAGTCGGGCGCTCAACCGACTGAGCCGTAGGCGCCCCACTAGAACATTTTAAAAAATTAAAAAAAAAAGAAGAAGAAGAAAAAATGTTGTAGGTGGAAACTAGACTTTTGGGGGTGATCACTTTGTAGTGTATATAGATGTTGAATTCTAATGCTGTACACCTGACCCTTACATAATTTAAAAAAATTGTTTTGATTCTAAGAGCAGTAAGAAGCCCCTGCACAGTTGTCCATGGGAGTAACAAGATCAGATAGATATGTTTGTAAAGATAAGCGGAGAAAGGATCCAGACTGACCAGGAAGGCATGTACCAGATAAACTGGGAAGCAGTGTGGTAAAGTAGAAAGAGAGAGAGAGAGAGAGAGATGTGGATCCAGAGCGAAAGTGTGGTGGAGAGAGACAGTCGAACAATGTGAGATGTATTTTGGAGGTCGAATAGGCAGGACTTGGTGACAGCTTAGAAGTAAAAAGTGCAGGAGAGGAAGGGGACCGTGTCAGGGATGCCTCCAGTGTCCGGCTGTGCTCACTGGGCAGGCAAAGCTGCCATTGACCGTAGCAAAGCCTGGGAGGCTGAGGTAGAAGGCCCCTGAGGCCAGTGAGGACATCAGAGTGCTTTGTGATATACACCGTGAGAGATACGAACAGGGTATTAGGGGCATCCACCGGAGCAGTAAGTAGCTCAGCCTGGAGGAAAAAGGAGGTGCTTTCTGCCAACTCTGGTGCTGGAGACGTGTTTTTAAATGAATGCACCGTATTCATATTCACATCAGTTTTACATATGTAACATAATTGCTCGTTTAAACTTTTTTTTAATGTTTTATTTATTTCTGAGAGAAAGCGTGAGCAGGGGAGAGTCAGAGAGAGAGGGAGACACAGAATCTGAAACAGGCTCCAGGCTCTGAGCTGGCTGTCAGCACAGAGCCCAATGCAGGGCTCGAACCCACGAACCTTGAGATCATGACCTGAGCCGAAGTCGGACGCTTAACTGACTGAGCCACCCAGGCGCCCTGTGCTCATGTAAAAAATCTAACAAGGTCAGGCACCTGGGTGGCACAGTCAGTTGGGTGCCCGACTTCAGCTCAGGTCACAATCTCATAGCTCGTGGGTTCGAGTCCCGTGTAGGGCTGTGTGCTGACAGCTCAGAGCCTGGAGCCTGCTTCAGATTCTGTGTCTCCCTCTCTCTCTCTGTCCCTCCCCTTTGTGTTCTCTCTCTCTTTCTCAAAAATAAATAAACTTAAAAAAGTAAAATAAAATAAAACATCCAACAAGGTGTGTTTGGACTGATTAGTTCCTATTCCGTTTGAGTCAGTAATTTCTGTGATAGGGTAAAGCACTCTCTGTTTGGCGGTCTCTCTAAATCTAAAAGACTGTGTTAGTCTTATATTTGGAACTGTCTCATTCAGTCCTTTAGAGGGTATTCTGGAACGCTGGCTATGGTCAACACCCTGGATACAGCGAACAAGACAGGTTTGGTCATCGTCCAGCAAGAATTCACATTCTAGTGGGAAAAATGAGAGCCCAAGCCAATAATGGCACACATCACTAATTGTAGCTATAGTTAGTGCTCTGAAACAAAGGTACAGGGTGCTAGACCCCTGTAACCCTAACGTTGCTAATACAAGCGCAGCTACCTAAAATGAAAAATGCAGGCACTAGTTTACTTTGACTGTAAATAAATAGGAGTGGGAAAGATTTGACAGTTAATCCTTTTATTTGTATAGCCCTTTGCCATCCTTATGGATTCTGTGCAGCCCTCAAAAGAAGAAAATAAACATGTGACAGCCAATTCTCAGTTATTTCAGGGCACCTGGGTGGCTCAGTTGGTTAAGCACCAACTTCTTCTCACCCCATGATCTCACAGTTCATGAGTTCAAGTCCCATGTCGCATTCTGAGCTGACAGCTCAGAGCCTGAAGCCTGCTTCGGATTGTGTGTCCCCCTTTTCTCTACCCCTCCCCTGCTCACACTCTGTGTCTGTCTCTCTCTCTCTCTCAAAAATTAATGGTTTTTAAAAAAGTAATAATGTTATTTCAGTAGAAGATCAAGTGACTTCCAATTCTACTCATTGTATTCTTGAAATTATTGAATACCTTAGCGGGATTTAAAAATATTTCCAATGTAGGGGCTCCTGGGTGGCTCAGTTGGTTAAACATCCGACTTTGGCTCACGTCATCATCTCCCAGGTCCTGAGTTCGAGCCCCGCATCGGACTCAGTGCTGACAGCTCAAAGCCTGGAGCCTGTTTCAGATTCTGTGTCTCCCTCTTTCTTTGCTCTTCCTCAGCTCATTCTCTCTCTCAGAAATAAATATTTAAAAAAATATTCCCAAAGTAAAGAAATCAAAGAAAAGTCCACATGTTCCTCACCTGGCTGGCATAGGTCTGTTCTTTTGGGGGACAGAGCCTGATAGAGCTTGGCACTCCCAAGCTGTAGTTCAGGGGATTGCTGTAGTTCAACTGACTTTTCTGGAAAAGGCCAGCCAGTAAATATCATAGGCTCTACGGGCCATACAGTTTCTGTTGCAACGACTCAACTCTGCCTCTCTAGCATGCAATTAGCCATAGACAGCACATCAGTGAATGTGTATGCCTTTCTTCCAGTAAAACTTTATTTACAAAAGCAGGTGGCAGGCCATGTGTTGCTGCCCACCTCTGCAGTCGTGCTTGGTCGTGAATGTGGATGTTGTGTCCGTCACAGTTTAGTTGCACAGGCCAGAACTTACTCCGGCTGGTTGAAGCAGAAAGGTACGCATTGGAGGCTGTTACAGGATTTACAGTATCGTTGGGAAAGTTGGAGACCTAGACTCGGTTGAGTGTCTAAGAGCCTCTGGTAGCACCGCCGAGCAGAGCTGGTCTGATGGAGCTGGGCTCTCGCCCCAGGCTAGCCGCCTGCTCCCGAACCCTAAAGGAGCAAAACAGCTGCCCTGTGCTCTGCCTCGCCATCCTTCCCTCCGACCCGTGAGTACATCTGATGGGCAGAACTTAAGTAACGCCTGGAATCTTACCTTCACGGGAGTCTAGGGAATATGGCTTTTAGTCCTTGTGGTGCAGGAAGTACAGGAAGGTTCACCAAAAGGAGGGTGGAGTAAATGTTGGCTGCGCTAACCTTACTAACCCTAACCCTAACCCTAACCCTAACCCTAAGAGAACGTCCCTTTGGCTGCTGAACACCCATACTGTCCACTGACTTTCCACGCTTGCACTTCCAGACAGCACGAGCACTAGCAGTCTGCTGTCTCCCGTGTAATGCAGCCACCCCTTCCTAGAAACCGAAGGGCGCTCACTTTGTCCCCCCAAGTCCTGTAAGTCACAGAGTCATCTGCAGTGTTCGTCACAGGCATCATCCTCGCTCAGGCATCAGGTGGCCTCTCTCCTCTCCTAGAGCGGGACGGGGGGAGTAGGAGAGGTCACGCTGCTCAGGACTAACAGGAGCCCACACCCCTGTTTTTCGTCTTCTCTCTCTCTCCTAGCACATTCCATTTCTCAGCATTCCAGGTTTTTTCTTCTCTTAATGAAATCCCCTCCGGACCCCGTGTTCCCTTGTAACTCCTGGCCCCCTTCTCCTTCTTGGCCACGCTTGCCCTCACACCCTGTGGGCCCTCGTCTCGTTTGGTGACGCCACCATTCCTCTGTAATTGCCCCAGTGGACCTTGAGGTGCTGGATGCTGTGGACGCCAGCCGCTGCCTGAGGCGCTCTCCTCCTTTGGCTCCTGGTAGCATCGTGGGTCTGATTTTCCTGCTCCTCCATTGCCACTCCTCCCCTTCCTTTTTCTTTTCTTTTCTTTTTAAATTTATTTATTTTGAAAGTGAGAGAGCCAATGTGCGAATGAGGGAGGGGGCAGAGAGAGAGAATCCCAAGCAGCCTCCACGCGGTCAGCACGGAGCCCAGTGCTGGACTCAGTCCCATGAAGCCAGACATCGTGAGCTAAGCCAGAATCGGGAGTCGGAGGCTTAACCAACTGAGCCACCAGGCGCCCCTCCTCCCCTCCTTTATGGTCCTCCTCCTCCAGATGCCCCTCTGGCAGTGGTTCTGCCTTCAGCTCTCTGCTCTCCTCTTTCTGTGTATTCTCGGATGCTCAGGATTTGATCTTCTGGGCCTCCGACCTACACGTGTGAGTGCCTGATGGCCCCTCCTCTTCCGGGTCCCGGGACAAGCTCCCTGTGTCCCAGACTAGATGAATAGGGCTCCCCTCCCCCCACCCTGTTCACAACAGCAAATGGCCACATGACCCACCCAGTTCCACAGGGCTGCTTGGGAGGCATACCTGGTTCTTTCTCTGTGAGCCCTCCCCACCAACCATGACCCCACACATATCATCACGTCCCCTGTCACTTCCTTAGTACAGGGCTCTGCTCCATCACCTAGATTATGGCAACAGCCTCTCAGCTCCTTGTTCTCCCCATTTAGAGCCTTACACACCCCAGCCTGGTCTCCTTGCCTGCAGCCATTTTAACCTGTCCTGAACAAGTCAGATCATGCCCCTCCTACTTACCACCTTCCAGGCGCTCTCTGCCAATGTAATCACGTTCAAAGTCCCGAACAGAATATATTAGGCAGCTCCCTCACTAATCCTGTTTATCTTCAGCCTTACTTCTTGCTGGTACTGCCCCTCCCCCCCCCACCATGTGTACTTGAGCCATATAAACACCTAGTGGGAAAGGATCCTAATGTACTTTGTTCTGTGGTGCCTCTGTGTTTTTGCAAATGCTGTTCCCCCTGCCGGGAAAGCGTCCACGTCCCTCAGCCTTACTCATGCAAGTGTCCTTCGCTGCAGGTACCCCTCCTGAGCGCTTTCGTAGCACCTGTTGTCCTGGACGAAGCAATAGCGCAGTGAGTGTCTACTTATCCCAGCTTCCCATCCCAGAAACCCAGCAGGTCGTGGTACAGAGTAAGTTTTCCACATCACTTATTTATTAATAAGGATGAAATGTAATTGAACAAGGGAGGACACTGTTGACTTTATGCATATTCGCCACAAGATGGTGCTGTTCAGATAGAGAAAAAACCTTAAGAGGCTCTTCAAGGCTGAAGGATTCAAGCACTAGGTGCCTTAATCTTAAGTGTGTTACGTTTCTGGGGCAGTTATCTCAGTAATAAGCTTTTTCTGGGGTAAACGCATGGACACACTGAAAGTTGTATATGTTCTTGTATTTTATTATCAAATCATGGCAGAGCATTATTTCACTTATTGCTGTTTTGGGGCCCTCTCTTCCCAGGTGGTCAAAATGTTTTAAAAATGCAAATATGAACTCATAACTCTAGTGCAACCCTTAAGGAAGGTTGTAGAAGGGCTCTCTATAGAGGGAGGACCGGTAGGTTGGATAGAGTGGGGGCAGGGTGCATTTATTTTAGGGAACTGGCTTGCGTGGTTGTGGGGCTCCAGGTCTGAAATCTGTAGGGCTGGAAACCCAGGCACAACTTTTGCGTCGCCACCAGGAGGCAGAACTCCTTTGCAGAACCTGAGTCCATATCTTCCTGGACTTACCATGGCGTTGCATCCTGATGAACCCATCGTAAATTGAACATATCCTAAGGAGAGAGAGGGAGAGCCAGAGCATGAGCGGGGGAGGGGCACTCTCCTAGGGGAAGAATGCAAAGGAAGTGGGGGAGGGGCAAAGAAAGAGGGAGCCAAAGCAGGCTCCAGGCTCTGAGCCGTCAACACAGAGCCCAAGGCAGGGCTCGAACCCACAGACCGCGAGATCATGACCTGAGCAGAAGTCGGACGCCTAACTTCTGAGCCACCCACGCGCCCTAAGAGCACATTTAATACACCCCACCTACCCCAGCTTAGCCCAGCCTACCTTCAGCGTGCTCAGAACACTTACATCAGCCTACAGTTGCGAAAAATTGTCTCACATAAAGCCTGTTTCTTTTTTTAAATTTCTTTTGTAAGTTTATCTATTTATTTTGAGAAAGCGCATGCACCTACAAGCGGGGAAGGGGCAGGGAGAGAGAATCTCAAGCAGGCTGGGCACTGTCAGTGCAGAGCCTGATGCGGGGCTCGAACCCATGAACCACGAGATCATAACCTGAGTCAAGATCAAGAGTCTTCACCGACATTGGATCCCACCCCCGCCTCGCCTACACAGGGCTTCCCTCCACCAGTTCTCATTTTTCCCCTCCTTCCCACCAGCATCACCAAACTGTACCTCCGCCAGATAGCTGTCGGGAACCAACAGGCATCTTTGTAGCAAATCTTCTTAGGGCTCCATGCCCCGTCCCACCCCCAGCTCTTATGGCAGAACCCTTCCAAGTTACTCTCTATACTCAGTCTCGAACCTCTTTTCTTTTCTTTTCTTTGGAGCCCTGTCCCATGAGGGTCCCCCGCCCCCACCTCACGTTTGACACAAGCCCACAGAAGCTATTCTCATTGAGTCCGTCTGTCATGCATTCATGGCTCCTTCAGCAGCCTGTCCTGTGTTGCCTTTGGAGGCACTGGAAGACACCTGCACGCTCTCTTTCCTTGAACCGCTTCCCTTCTCTTCTTTCTGAGTCAGCGCCACACTCTCCTAGGACCCTTCTGGCTTTCCTAACCGCTCACTTTCTGTCGTCTTTGCTGGTCCTTTCTGTTCTTGACCTTACATGGTTGGAGTGCCCTAGGGCTCGGCCCTTGGACCGTCTCCTTTTTCTATCTATACTCATTTCCTTAATGATCTCCTATGGTCTTCAGGTTTTAAATACGGTCTATATACATTGGGGCGCCTGGGGGGCTCAGTCGGGTAAGCATCCGACTCTTGATTTCGGCTCAGGTCGTGATCCCACAGCTCGTGAGTTCGAGCTGCGCATCGGGCTCTGTGCTGACAGTATGGAGCCTGCTTGGGATTCTCTTCTCTTTCCCTGCCTCTGCCCCTCCCCAGCTTCTGCTCTCTCTGTCTCTCTCAAAATAAATAAATGTATAAACTTAACAATCTGTACACCGATGAAAGTCAGATACACATCTCCGGGCTAGACCGCTCCCGCAAACTCCTGACTGTAATCTCTGCCTACTCAGCCTCATGAGCAGACCCCGTGGTTCTGCCTCCACAGTATACCGCAGATCCAGCCCCTACTCACCCCGTCCACCGGGCCCTGGTCCAGGCCACCACCATTTGCCCCTGGGTCCTGCACCAGCTTCCTAACAAGTGTTCCTGCCTGTCTTCATTCTGGTCTCAGTCCTATAGATACCAAAGTCTGGTTGGGGTGTTCCTCTGCTCACAACCCTCCTCCCCATTGTCTCCTCCTTTTTTCTTTTTTAATTTTTTTAATGTTTATTTTTGAGAGACACAGCATGAGCAGGGGCTGGGCAGAGAGAGAGGGAGACACAGAATCTGAAGCAGGCTCCAGGCTCTAAGCTGTCAGCACAGGGCTTGACACGGGGCTCGAACCCACAAACCACGAGATCATGACCTGACCCGAAGTCGGATGCTCAACTGACTGAGCCACCCAGACGCCCTAATATTTCCTCCTTCTCTACGCCTTGCACTCGAGCCCCACTGTACCCCATCTCCTGTTGTTCCTCTGGCATTAGGTGCTCTCGGCCCCAGGACCAGGATGTTCTTCCCCCAGATACTCGCATGGCTTGTGTCTGTCACCAATGTCTTTATTTTTAAAATGTTTTTTAAATGTTTATTTATTTTGAGAAAGAGAGAGAGCACACACATAAGAGGTAGAGGGTCAGAGAGAAAGACACACACAGAATTGAAACAGGCTCCAGGCTCTGAGCTGTCAGCACAGAGCCCAACGTGGGGCTCGAACTCATAAGCCTTGAGATCATGACCTGAGCCAAGGTTGGATGCTTAACTGACTGAGACAGCCAGGGCACCCCTGTTTGCATTTTTAGATTCTGCCCCAGCATATCATCAAATTATAAATCCTCACTCAGGGGTCCCGAGAGGATGGACCCAAGTCTAGTGAGAGGGCAGCCTGAATTGTAATTCATCACCATCTAGAACAGAGCTCTGTAAGTACTGTGGATTTTTAAAAATAGAGGGCAAAACATTTCTCAAGAATGCCGTGTGGGACAAGGAATAAATACTACAGGGAAGAGAGGTGTCAAAGCTCCGTCCTTCCTAAGCAAGTCTGAAGGAATGTTCTCGTCTCTGTAGATCAATTTGCATTCTTTCGATTTTGATATAAGTGAAATCAAAATCTGTACTTTTTTTCAGTCTGGCTTCCTTCATACAACACAGTTAGTTTGGGATTCATCTATGTCCATGCGTGTATCAGTAGTTCATTCCTACATATTGCCAAGTGCTATTCCGTGATAATGGGCATAAAACAGTTGTTTTCTCCATTCCCCTCTTGGTGGACATTTTTCATGTCCTCTTTATTTCTGCAAACTGGTAATTATATCGAAAGACTTGGTTAGACTCAGGCTAAACGTTTTTGGCAAGACTGCTTCATGCGTTATGCTGTGTACACGTATCGAATTACATCAGAAGGCACATAATGTCTGATTGGGAACAGTAAGGCTGAGCATTTGATTGCTGGGGGGGGGGGGTTGAATCTGTTACATCTTCAAATTTCATGCTACATTCATCCAATTTTCTATTTCAGATGCATTGGTTTTTATTCTGTTGGCTGCTTTTTTTTTTTTAATCTCCGTAGCTATGACTTTTTTCAAATTGCTTTGTCGTCATTGTCCATTCTACATTCTCTGATTTTTTTTTCTCAAGCCTTTCCACCGTGTTTAACTGATTTGCTTTCAGTCCTGTTTCTTCTACTCTCTGCCTTTTCTATTTTTTTCATAATGGTATCGGACCCTTGATTTGTCTGCAGTCTCTCTTTTCAGGGAATTCTGTTCTCTCAGCTTTGATACTTTTATTTCATTGGCTACTAGTTCTCTTTAGCGTCTCCTAGGGCATTACTACTCAGAGCGTTGGTCTCATAATAGAAGAAGCAGGCACCGAAGGTAAACCCTGCTGCTTTCTACATTGAAAATGTCTTGCTATGAAAAAAGTCAGCTGAACTGGAAAGCATACCTCTCTGATGTGGCTGATTAACATCCTGGCACAGTGTCCCCATCTTGTCAGGGACTGGCACCAGACATTTCAGAGACGGCTGGCTTGTCCGGGGACCTCACTTGGAGTAGCCCCGCCCCAGAGTGTAAGCCCTGCCTGTGTAAATGCTTCTTTACCTCCTTTGTTACGTATGTAATAACCAGAATGGCTGCTAATGCGTATGGAGCCCTGTTCTCAGCCATTCTGATCTTCATAAAAACCCTGAAAGTGGCTGCTGTGATTATCACCGCTCTGCACATGTTGAAATTAAAACACAAACTTATCAAGTAACTTGTACTAAAGTCACACGGCTTTTTTTTTTTTAAATGTTTTATTTATTTCTGAGAGAGAGACAGACAGCATGAGCAGGGGAGGGTCAGAAAGAGGGGAGACACAGAATCCGAAACAGGCTCCGGGCTCTAAGCTGGCTGTCAGCACAAAGCCCGACGCAGGGCTCGAACCCATGAAATGTGAGATCATGACCTGAGCCGAAGTCGGACGCTTATCCAACTGANAGCTTGAACCCATGAGCCATGAGATCATGACCTGAGCCGAAGTTGTATGCTTAAGTGAGCCACCCAGGTGCCCTTCCAGAGCACACAGTCTTCAAAAAAATTGGAATTTTTTTGGTCTTTTGCCTGCTATTCTTTATATTCTTTTCACTTCCTGTAATTTGTATGCCTGCTTGCCAAGTACACGTATTTGTCATATTATCCTTTTCACTTTACTCCTATTTAATGTGGGGGACCCTATGGAGACCCTCTTTTGCTAGGTAGGAAGTGGGTATATTTGGGACCCTCCTTCCTTCTTATCTAGGATCCCCTGATCTTCCCTTCAGAGCTCCATTCTGAAGAGTTGAGTTTGTCCACCTCATTGTTGCCCTGAGAGGATATAATTAGCTTGGTTGGGCTGTTGTCAATGGTAACTATTGCTTTGATCTTAGATCTTTACTGTGACAAGTGGTAGGAGTCGGGATGTCATTCTGTCAGGTTAAAAGCAGACACACAAAAGTTTCCATCTTAGAGTAATTTGGCCAAACCTGTCCTTGTTACACATGCATTTGCCCTTTGATAGAGAAATCCCATTTGGGGGGAATGATTCTGCAGATGAACTTGTGCACATTATGAAATGACTTATTCCGAGCTGTTCTCTACAGCCTTGTCCATAATAGGAACCGATTGGGAACAGCTCACATGTCCAGGAACACAGAACGATCTGCTTTTACCCACATGGTTGAGGATTTCATTGTAAACAAGAGTGAGGAAATTATGTGCTCGGTGTGTGCACTGCTGTTTTTCAGTATGTGTGTGTGTGTTTTATATACATGCATGTACATGAATGGTTATACATTTTTGTGAATGGCAAAAAGAATATATATTCATAAAGAAACAGTGGAGGGTACAGGAGAAACTAATGACCTGAGTTGCTAGTGATGATGATAATGGCATTTACCTCCGTGAATATAAGCAGAGCGCTTTCTAATTGACACCATAAGTAGATTCTTCTGAATGGTTAATAGTTTTTTGGAATTGCAGTGTAATGGGGGCCCCTGGGTGGCGATTAAGCATGTGACTCTTGGTTTCGGTCAGGTCATGAGCTCACAGTTCTTGAGTTCAAGCCCTGCGTCTGGCTCTGTGCTGACAGTGTGGAGCCTGCTTGGGATTCTCTCTCTCCCTCTCCCTCTGCACCCACCGTGAGCTCGCTCTCTCTCTCTCTCTCTCAAAATGAAATCGCAGTGTAGTTAACATACAGTCTTGTGTCAGTTTCCATCAGTTTCAGACTGTATTGACAATAGAGTGCATATAGCAAGTCAACAATTCGGTAAGTCACTCAACAATTTTTTTTTTTAATTTTTTTAAGGCTTTTTTATTTATTTCTAGGAGAGAGAGAGAGAGAGAGACAGCGTGAGCAGTGGAGGGTCAGAGAGAGAGGGAGTCACAGACTGAAACAGGCTCCAGGCTCTGAGCCGGCAGTCAGCACAGAGCCCGACGCGGGGCCGAAACCCACAAACCGCGAGATCACGACCTAAGCGAAAGTCGGACACTTAACCGACTAAGCCACCCAGGCGCCCCAACAATTATTTTTTATACAGGAGAAGCTTCTTGCTGCAGCTTTGCAAAGAACACCTTTTTTCCCCTCACACAACAACAAAGTCAGCAGTTAATTCTAACCAGTGAAGAGATTCCAAATTCACGCAGTTTTGCTCTTTGGGATGGATGTGTGTGGCATTTTGGAGTTAACGCCATAGAGTACCTCTTGGTAGCTGTCGAGTAAAAGCTAAAATACAGACATAATAAAGGAGACGCAGTAGGCAGCAACTCCCTCACTGTTCAGAGGCAGTAGCAAACCCTTTCTCTGCTTAAGTACATTAAAAAATGTTCTGTGTTTTTCCTTAACTTTTCTTCCCATAACAGTTTTCCACCATTTTTGCTAAATGCTTTTTTTCTAAACCTAAATTATTTTGGTATATGTTATTCATATACAATCATTATGATTGTAAACCTAATTGTGTTTGTGATTTAAACTCTGGCCTTTGTCCATGAACAATAAATTTTAAAACTCTGGAATAGAGGGGCACATGGGTGGTTCACTCTGTAAAGCAGTCAACTCTTGATTTCATCTCAGGTCATGATCTCACAGTTCCTGAGATCAAGCCCCACATCGGCTCTGTGCTGACAGCGTGGAGCCTGCTTGGGACTCTGTCTCTCTCAAAATAAATAAACTTAAAAATATATATTTTAAAAAAGCTCCAGAATAGAGCCTTTGGGCCCCTCTTTGAAAATATGGAGCCCCTATTTTTCTCTTGTAAATTTTCTATCTTTTGATGAAAGAATCCCCCTTGAAACTGCCTAGTTAGGGGTCCTGTTAACAACATTACCTGAAAATTTGTTTAAACTAGATTCACGCAAAGTACTTTATTTTCATAGCTGATCTCATTCTTCCACTATGAACTTAGGATTTTTATTTTTTTAATGTTAGTTTTTTTAAATGTTTTTATTTATTTTTGAGAGGCAGAGTGCAAGCAAGGGAGGGGCAGAGAGAGAGAGAGCGAGACACCAGAATCAGAAGCAGCCTCCAGGCTCTGAGTTGTCAACACAGAGCTGGACGTGGGGCTCAAATTCATGAACCACGAGATCATGACCTGAGCTAAAGTCAGACGCTTAACTGACTGAGCCACCCAGGTGCCCCTGAACTTAGAATTTTTAAAACAACAGAATGAGGATAGACTGTAATGATTCTTTGTTGATTTCACTGGAGAAAATCAGCAGCCTTTGTTTCCATATTCCATGCCCAAAATGAAGTGTCAATTTCTCTGTCGATGAACCCTAAGGTTTCTGAAGTATTCCCAAGATTAGCCAGAAAAAGACATTCTGTACTTTTCACAACCCTTCCTGCAATTTCCCCACCAGCCCCAACACCAGTGCCTGAGCCCAGAGCAACCTGAGCTGAGCTGGTAAACCCTGGATGTCACTTCATTAGCCATTTCAGGTCTTCTCTTTGTGCTGAGTTAGTAGAGCTGGAGGCTAATGCTCTTTAGGAAATGTGTGTTCTGTTTTGTGTTTGTGTTTGATACAAAAATACTTTTTATATTTGAGTATTCTGTTGCTTTCAACTTCACTGTTTCCCGTTTACACAATAATTGGATAATGAAGAAGTTTGGATTTAGACTCCATATGGAGAGAGTGGTATGGTACCATCCCAGTGAAATACCAAGGCAACTGACTTTATTCTGGAGGTCTACAGTGCGAACATAATACCGTTTAAGATTTCCAAATGTCTCCTGTTACATTACATTGACGCTCTGTTCGGCCTTCCCTGTGGTGGCCCTTGTGACGCTCATAAAAGACAAAGGGTCACCTGGCCCCAAGATCTGATTGGCCTTTCTTTCTCAGGACCTATATATTATGATCTTTTTGGGGTTTTCCGGTCGAATGAAGAACACATTTTCCATGTTTAATGTGTTGATCGCTTTTACAAGCTTTCGTCTGCTTTGTTGTTTCTTCCCTTTTTAGAATGAAAAGAGACGTTGAGGAAGAAGTGAAGGTCTCCTCTCCCGACTTGGATATTGATAATGGGTGTCGGAAAGTCTAAAATAGACCCCTGCCCTCTCTCTCTGCCCTGGGGAAAAAGCCCTGGTGTAGATATGAGTCAGAGACCTCACGAGGCAGAGTCCAAGAAATCTGAGGACATCTCCCTACGCGCTATTGCTGAGCGCAGCCCTGGTGCCCCGCTGCCCCCTGGAGAGCGGGAGGGCCCTGAGGCCACAGAAGAGGCGTCTGAAGGGGAAGAGGAGGAGGTATTCCTCAAGTTTGTGATACTGCACGCAGAAGACGACACGGATGAAGCCCTCAGAGTCCAGAATCTGCTGCAGAATGATTTCGGCATCAGACCCGGAATAATCTTCGCCGAGATGCCGTGCGGCAGGCAGCACCTACAGAACCTGGATGACGCCGTCAACGGGTCCGCCTGGACCATCTTACTGTTGACCGAGAACTTTTTAAGAGACACTTGGTGTAAGTTCCAGTTCTACACGTCCCTCATGAACTCGGTGAACAGGAGGCACAAGTATAACTCTGTCATACCCCTGCGACCCCTGAATAACCCCCTGCCCCGAGAAAGGACTCCCTTTGCTCTGCGCACCATCAATGCCCTGGAGGAGGAGAGCCGCGGCTTTCCTACCCAAGTGGAGAGGATCTTCCAGGAGTCTGTGTATAAGATACAGCAATCTATATGGAAAGAGACCAGAACTACCCTGTGAAGGCAATCGATCGCCTGAGATGGACCCCCCTCCTCCTGCCCCCCAAGGCTGACTCTTGTTTTCTGCAACAGATGATTCGCCTTCCCTTGAGACATAAAGAGAATGTGGCTCTTCCAGAAACCTAGGGGCACCAAGAAAGCCAAGTTCCTACGGGACACTGCGCAGACTTGAGGTCTTCTGCGACGATGTGTTGATAAACCAGAGATCGTCAGAGTTTGAAGAACGTTCCCATCACGGTTCTCCTCATTCGCGAATATCCCAGAAGATTAGCCTTAATTCACATTCCTTGCAGCAGCCCTTCAACCCAGACTTACAGGGTAGACCTTATCAAAATACGGTAACACTAGTATTTTGTTCTCCAAGGACACATGGAAGAAGACATCCCCGGGAGATGTGAGTATCCTCACTCTTGAGGCACCTCCCAGAACTGTTGCAGCTGAGCGGTACTGGTATGGCCACCCAGAAGGATGGAGAGCCCCAGAGAACATTCAGAATGTTAAGTCATGATAAATAGGAAATTAAAAGCAGATACGAGAATGGTGGGGCTTTTTAAAAGAATCCAATCAGATGTGTTTTTTCTCTCTGCTGGAATTTGGGTATTTGGAGACAGTGCCTACTACTGAGTAGTAATGCCATTTGACGGCATCCTGGTTAGGGACTCCAGGGAACCTTGCCACCATGTCCCCTGGAGTGTCCTTGACCAGATGTTCTCCTTAATCTCTCTTAAGGCAGCCTTTAAAACTTCCTGCTGGGGCGCCTGGGTGGCTTAGTCAGTTGAGCCCCCGACTTCAGCTCAGGTCATGATCTCACGGTTTGTGGGTTTGAGCCCCGCGTCAGGCTCTCTGCTGTCAGCACAGAGCCTACTTCGGATCCTCTCTCTCTCTCTCTCTCTCTCTCTCTCTCTCTCTCTCTGCCCCTCCCCTGCTCATGCTGGCTGTCACTCTCAAAAATAAATAAATATCAAAAAAGAACTAAAAAAGAAATTCCTGTCACAGTGCTCTGCCCAGGAAGTATTTCTCAGCTGGGTGATCAGAGCGGCCTGACTGTGCGTGCGTGCGTGCGTGTTGTAGATTATGTATGGACTTGGGGTGGAAGTAGGAGGCGCTCACAGCGAGGCAGAGAGGCCCACATGGCCCCGTTCCTTCCCCTCAGGCCCCGCCTCCCCAGCCGAGCCGGAACAAGAGCCCTCAGGTACAGACTGGGGATGGGGTGGAGTGCGAATCACATCCTGTCGTGACAGGGAAAGCACCCCACGGGGGGGATCAGCAGACCTGGTTCCAGTCCAGTCTCTGCCACTGAGGCTGAATGTGACCTTACCCTCCTTTATCTGTGAAATGAAAGGGTTGAATTGATGCCTCTCTAAAGGCCTTTGTCCTCTCCCAGAATGTGAACAACTAGGGACCAGAAAAGCAAACGAGCAAAAGAAAAAAAAATACAAAACCAATTTTGTAATGTGATGTGTCATAATTTGCAGGAGGCGTTAGCTACGCTTACAGTGAAAGGCTACTGTGATGTCTGACAGCATAATTGATTTCTAACGCTGTCTGTTAACACTTTTATAGTCAGCAAAGAAGGACGATCTGTGCTTCCTCAGATTCTTTCAAAATACATTTTTATGGGGACCGTTGAGCAAAGTCCTTCTGCCCCATTTTTCTTTCTCCTCACTTTTCTGCATCTCTTATGAGTACAGGGGGTCGGCTCGCATCTTTCTGCATCCACCTCTCCATAGCCATGACGGAATGTTGATGAGGAGCTTCTGCCTAATCCCACAAGGAAGTCAGACCTCCAGCTTTGCCAGTACTTACTGAAGAAGAGATTGTTTTCATGGGACGGCGGCGGCGTCTTTACTTGAAGTCCCTTTCTATCATAGTAGCTTCCTTACTCACTCTTCCAGTTTTAATAATAAATATATAGATGGATTTTTAACCAGACAGCTTTGCATATCTCCCAATTTCATACACTCAAAAACATCAGCCACCCCGCCCTTCACGCTTCCTACCGAAGTTGGATCTCCTGATGCTGGACAGTGTTTTTTAAATAAATGCTTTTATTCTTTACCCTTGACTGCACTTGATTATTTCCAACTCCAGGGAAGGTTGTTGAGAAGTGTTTTTGAAACGAGGCATCCATCTCTGCTACTCAGAGCACCAGGCGCCATGTCTCAGTCAGTTTGGAGTTATGTATATTTTGTATGATGAAGAAGAATGTTAAGTCCTGAATAACTGTTGAAATTAACAGCTGTGAAAAGAATTCCTGGGGCACCTGGCCGGCTCCATCAGTTGAGCACTCAACTCTTGATTTTGATCCAGGTCATGCATGATCTTGCACCTGTGGGATCAAGCCCCGAGCACACAGCTTGCTTGGGATTCTCTCTCTGCCTTGCTCTCTGACCCCTCCCCCACTGGCATGCGCACGCACACTCTCCAAATAACCTTTATTTTATTTATTATTTTTAAAATTTTTATTATAGTTTATTGTCAAGTTGGTTTCCATATAACACTCAGTGCTCATCCCCACAAGTGCCCTCCTCCATGCCCATCACCCCCCTTCCCCTCCCACCCCCAACCAAGCTTCCATTTGTTCTCAGTATTTAAGGGTCTCTTATGGTTTGCCTCCCTCCCTCTTCTTAACTATTTTTTCCCCTTCCCCTTCTCCATGGTCCTCTGTTAAGTTTCTCCTATTCCACATTGAATGAAAACATATGCTATCTGTCTTTCTCTGCCTGACTTATTTTGCTCAGCATAACACCCTCGAGTTCCATCCATGTTGCTACATACACATGGCCAGATTTCATTCTTTCTCATTGCCATGTAGTATTCCATTGTATAGATAAACCACATCTTTTTTTAATTTTTTAATGTTTTTTTTTTAAACTTCTTAGAGTGAGAGAGAGACAGTGTGAGCAGGGGAGGATCAGAGAGAGAGGGAGATACAGAATCTGAAACAGGTTCCAGGCTCTGAGCTGTCAGCACAGAGCCAAACGCGGGGCTTGAACCCATGAACCATGAGATCATGACCTGAGCTGAAGTCAGACACTTAACCTACTGAGCCACCCAGGTGCCCCAAACCACGTCTTCTTGATCCATTCATCAGTTGATGGACACTTAGACTCTTTCCATGATTTGGCTGTTGTTGAAGGTGCTGCTATGAACATTGGGTACATGTGCCCCTATGCATTAGCATTCCTATATCCCTTGGGTAAATTCCTAGCAGTGCTATTACTAGGTCATAGGGGAGTTCTAATATTAATTTTTTGAGGAACCTCCACACTGTTTTTCTGGAGTGGTTGCACCTGTTTACATTCCCACCAAAAGTGTAAGAGGGTGGCTGTTTCTCCACATCTTGAAGTTGTGGGATCAAGCCCCACTCACTCAGCTTGCTTGAGATTCTCTCTCTCCCTCTCTCTCTGCCCCACCCCCACTGGCATGTGAGTGCACACTTTCAAAATAAACTTTTTAAAAAAGTTATCAAAGCAGCTAAAGGGAGGAGGAAAATAATGAAAGGTGTGGCCTTAGTTGCACATTTGTGCCTGTGTGTATGTAAATATAGATGAGATTTACACACACGCACGCAAAAATTTTGTGTAAATTTTACCATGTGCTGGAGACCTTCCATCTGAGTACTCTCTGGGCCTCATCGCTCACCTTGGAGCTTCACACAAGAGCCTGAGGTGTACCTTGTAGGCCAGTTGGAGTTCTTTCAGCTGTAAGACACAGAAAACCCAGTGCCCCATAACCTACACTAAAAGATAAACTTCTCTAACTTAAGGAGCTCCCTTAAGGTATGGTGTCTCCAAAGTGTCAATAAAACCCAAGTTGTAAGCAATAATGGAATATTATTCTACCTTAAAAAAATTCTTAGGTGCCTGGGTGTCTCAGTTGGTTGAATGTCCAGCTCTTGATTTAAGCTCAGGTCACGACCCGAAGGTCATTGGACCTAGCCCTGCATCGGGCTCTGTGCTGAATGTGGAGCCTTCTTAGGATTCTCATTCTCTCTCTCTCTCTCTCTCCCTCCCCCTCCCTCCCTCCTTCTCCCTTCCCCCCTCTCTCTCCCTCTGTCTCTTCCCTGCTCACACACACTCTTTCTATCAAATAAAATAAAAAATTCTGATACAATACTACAACATCAGATGAATTTAAAAACATGGTAAATGAAAGAAAAAACTGGACTGAAAAGCCAAACATGAATATTACTTGATTCTCCCCCATGAGTTGCCTAGAACGTGCAAATTCATAACAACAGGAAGAACTCCTCCCAGGGGTTGGAGGGAGGAAAGAATAGGGAGTCCTGTTTAATGGATACAGAGCTTTTGTTTGGGATGACGAAGGTTCCGGAAATGGGTAGTGATGATGGTTGTACAGCATTGCGAATATACATTACTGCCACTGAATTATGTGGTTAAAATGGCGAGTTTTATGTGTAATTTACCACAGTTATAAACAGAACAACCCAGATTCTTTCCATCTTTTTGTTCTGCCATCCTCAGTGCCCCAGTTGAGTCCTGCCCCCACCCCCGAGTTGTACCTTGGCTATTCCAGTGTCAGGCGCCACGTATACAAACGTGGGAGTATTGGTCTGGTTCACCAAGTGAGGAAAAATATTTCCTCACTGCGTTACTGACCACTGCTTATACATGGTGATGATAAAGAGCCATCTGGGGCCGCCTGGGTGGCTCAGTCAGTTGGGCGTCCAACTCTTGATTTTGGCTCAGGTCACGATCTCAGTGTTTGTGGATGGAGCCTGCGTCGGGCTCTGCGCTGACAGTGCCGAGCCTGCTTCAGATTCTCTCTCTCCCACTCTCTCTGCCCCTCCCCTGCTTGTGCTCTTTCTCTCTAAATAAATAAACATTTAAAAAAAAACTTGCTTAAAAAGGCCATCTGATTTCTAGTTGGTTTTATTATATTTTAAAATCTCTCCTCACCTGCACCCAGGTGGACCCACCTCACTTCCCCTCCCCTACACCCTCAAGCTATAGAGTCAGACCATTTGGGTGTGCACCCCACCCTTGCCCTGTATATATTATGATTTTAAGCAAGAGCCCTAACCTTCCTGGGTCTCTGTGTCCTCATCCAAAAATAAAGATAATAACACCTCCCTGGTAGGATCATTTTGAGTATTCAATGGAATAATGCACTTGAAGCCCACAGGAAGTACCTCCATTACCCACAACCTGACTTTGGGGACCGTGGCAGCTTGTAGGGAAGAGATTTTAAAGAGAAAGAAAGAAAGTCCCCCTGTGCAGTACAGTTCCCATCCAGGCACTGGCAGCTGAGGGCAGCCACCAATGGGCGAGGTGTGTGAGTTGTTAATAGTCGGTGTGGTGGTGGACCAGCTGGTGTGGGAGGAGGCGAGAGCCTATCCCAGGGCTCTGGCAAGTTGGGGGAACAGGACCATTGGTGAGGAGAGCAGGAAAGTGGAGTCTGGGAGTGGCAGCCCCAAAGCCAGTTCAGGGGAATGGCCCAGGGGGTGCCTGTCTCCAAAAGAAGAGGGGGTTCAATTACCTAAGCTCCTCTGCCTTGCTTCCTGTCCTGACACAATTTCTACCCTGAGTTCAAGGCTGCTGGCTGAGCTTACTCTCTTCCAGTGCCCATCAGAGCTGTTGCCCACTTCAGTCCATTTTCACATCCTAAAGCACTGGCTAAGCCTGGGAAGTCACTCCAACTTCTCATCAAGCCCCCCCTCCATGTGTAGGGAACGGATCCGTACAACTAGTTAACAGGAGTTAGGGAAACCTTCCTTGCCTCTTCTCATGAACTGAAGCCGGCTCCGAACCCCCGAGGCGAGTTGCTGATGGTGGGCATGGTTCCAAAGCCTGAAAAAGCCCAATCACTTCATCTCCAAGGAGTAAACACTAAATTCACAGGCAGAGGCTATTTTGCCAAGCCATCTCCCCCAGAAGAGGACCCCACAAGAGAAGGGTCAAAGTGCTTTTCACACACTCGTGGAGAAATCGGAGTTGGGAGAATGGTTGCCAGGGATGTAGGGTGGGTTGGTATAAATATCCAGTTCAGGGGCGTCATGGTGCAGATGAAGAAACCACAGGTCACACTTCACTGTTGTGTCTGGCTGTTTCTGACTTTAGGCAAAGTCTGTTGACCCACAACTGGGGTGGGGCTGGCCCAGGGCATGTGACCAGGGTGTGCACTGTGGGCAAGGTGGGGTTTAGTGTTGTTTGCCCTGGGCGGCCGGTCCTGCGTCTGAGTCCTTCCTCCTCAGCAGTCTTGCGTAGCTTAGCCTGGTTACTCCACCTGCTGCTGGGCTGTCCCAGGACGTGACTGTCCCTCTGAACTCGTGGGAAGGTTGGAAGGGCATGGAGGAAGTTTCCGAAAACTGCCACGCACTTGACGACATGAAACCATCGCATCTGAAAACCGACATCCGTAAGCCAACGACTAACAGGAATGAACTAACACAAGAGAGTCATACATGTTGCCCTTGAGCCTGAATCTTGAACCTTGACTTTTCTTGCAAGATTCCAAGGAGGAAAAAAAAGCTTTCGAGTTTGAACTTTCTGTGGCCAGATAAGAACCACATTCTTCTATAAATTTGTATTCCAAGCCATTGTTAATACATGAAGTTGGAGTTGGAGTAAATAGTACTCGAAAGTGCCATTAATTAATAACTCAGAGCACAGAGAAGTATTTGATCCAAAGCTCAAGTGAAGCTGTAGGGGGAAATAAAAGACGGTTGCTCCCTTTTCTGCCAGTGCACTGGCTTTCACAACTGTTTACTCCAAATTCCATACTCGATTCACACCTCCTTCCCTTTCTGGCAGGAGCCAGAATTGTTCTAGCAGGAGGGTGGGAAATAACGCCTTCATTCGATACTTCATTCCTCCCCTTGTCTTCAAATAGTTAGTTCTGAGTCACTTTACTCGAGGTGAATAAATAGGAATGCTTTTTTTAGCAAATAACAGGAACCTGCATTGAAAGAGCTTTTATTTTTTTCTTTTTTCATAATCTAATTAGGAATGTTCCTTCCAGCTACCTCCTCAAACAGGTTTAAAACAAGGAAATCTGAACCGACTAGTCCCTCCCGAGGGACGCTTGTGGCTATGTTGGCCAGGACACATAACCAGCTTTACAGATTTCTTAACTCTATTTATAAATAAATACACTGCCCCATGAATCTAAAATTATATTGTGATGATTGCACAATTGTGCAAATATACTAAAGCTGTTTGCTGGGCTGTATGCTTTAAATGGGTAGGTTTTAGGGTGGGTAAGGTCTAGCTTAATGAAGAAGGAAAAGCAAACCAAAAAAAACCCACAAAGCTGCAACAATAAAACACTATAGCCATTTGGAACACAACTTGGTAATAGCTAGTGATGATGAAAATGGAGCTCTCTTATGAACCTAGCAATTTTTCCTGTGGGGCTGTAGAGTTGTACCCTAGAGAAACTGTCCCACAGGTGTGCAAAGAAGCACGTGTAAGGAGGATGTCTATTGCAATAGTCTCTGCAATCATGAAAGACTGGAAACAATCTAAATGTCCAACAGAGGGAGAATCCAGAAATCTGTTATGGTAGGTTCTTACAATTGAATACTACAGAGCATTTGAAACAGCTAACAAAGCTATGTATATCAGCATGTGTAAATCCCCAAAACACCGTGCTGGGGAGGGTACAGTAATCTATAAAATAATATGGGCAACGGGCATCTGGGTGGCTCATTCGGTTAAGCATCTGACTCTTGATTTTGGCTCAGGTCATGATCTCACAGTTGACATAGAGCCATGCATTGGGCTCTGCACTGAGTGTGGTGGCTCCGTAAGGTTCTCTTTCTCTCCCCCTGCCCCTCTCCCCCACTCGCACAGTTTCTAAAACAAATAAATAAACATTAAAAAAAGAATAGTATAGACAATTTGATACAATTTATGTAAAATTTTAAAAGACACAAGATGGCACTCTTTCTGAATGGATACATACATAGGTGATATGTTATTTTCCATGCCTTTCTGTATTTTTTTAAGTATTTATTTATTTTAAGAGAGAGTGTATGTGTGTGCAGAGGAGGGGCAGAGAGAAAGGGAGACAGAATCCCAAGAAGGTTCCGCACTGCTAGTGCAGAGCCCGATGCGGGACTCAAAATCAGGAACCATGAGATTGTGAGTTAAGCCTAAACCAAGAGTCTGGTGCTTAACCTACTGAGCCACCCAGGCACTCCAATGCATTCCTGTATGTTCGAAATAATAATCATTTCTTTGAGATAGCACGCCCTTGTAATTGTGTTAAGCACTGTGGAATTTCCTTACGCATACAATAATTTGAGGAATGAAAAAAAAAAGAAGAAGAAGAGGAAGACTCAACAGATAAACTAGAAAAAAATATGCTGGTAGTAATAGGTTTCGTATTTTATCACCTGTGTCAGGCACTTAACTTACATTATGTGCGATATTCCCTACATTCTATTTGGTTAGTCTGATCATGTCCAATATGAATCCCAGGAAACCAAAGCTGGAGACCTAAGTCATGAGCCCCAGAATCACAGGCTGGAAGATGGTGGCATTAGAATGTCACATGGCCTGGCTTCAAAGCCTAGTGGTTCTTAGGCTCCATAATGCTGTTTTCTCAGTGGATCTGCCTGCTTTTCATAGTAGAGAATCTTAGGAGAGGTCAATAGTGCAAAGAAAAAAACCATGGTAATTTCTAAGTTGAAACCCTGTGTCTGTGCCCAGTGAGGTTGCCCTATTTTTAGTCATCTTTGCCTACTGTGAATAACTCATGACTGAGAGTCAGGAAATACATGTCCTGACTCCACGAATCTGTTGTCTCATGAACTTTTTTCAGTCTTCCGTCTTCATCAGACTGAAGTTTTGTCCTACGTTTTTCTTAGGACTCCTGCTTTGTTTTGCTTTGTTTTATTTGCTTTCTTGGTGAGTGCTAGATGTTATCGATGGTAAGTGAAGCAGATTTAGAGAGAGGAAGGCAAATGAAAGGGACAGGATGAGTGGAAATCGTGTTTATTTCAGGAAGATGTGTGTCGCAATGCTCCTAGATCCAGAAAACTGCGTGGATGGTTTCTGTGCATCTTTAGAAGAAAAAGGTGGTTTCTCAGTGTTACCAAACATTGACTAAGGGAACGAACACAGACAGTTGACATGCACCATGATCTGTGAGTTTCAGGAGGGCCTGGTTCTAATACAAATGATTATTTTTCGTGCGTAGCTCATACTACAGATCCAATTCCTCTGACAGATAATGCCATACATTTTGATGACCGTACAGGTGCGGTCACATTACGTAGGTTCGCTTGTGGCTCTACCACTTACTCCTTTGGTGACTTTGGGCAAATGAGTTAAACTTTCCATTCTTCAGACGCCTCATCTCTAAGATGGGTACCATCGTCACGAATACCTCTTAGAGTTGCTGTGTAAAGCAAATGAGTTAACATGGGTAAAGCGCTTACGACAGGGTGGGTAAGGCAACTTTCATCTTGACCTAGCCCATTAGTCACGGCTGACTGCCAAGTGATTAGCTAAGCAGTTAGACCCAGATCTTGGTAGTTGCCCTATTTTTTTCCCCTTCCAGACCATATGGGTTCACTTTGCAAAGTTTGCCAGAAGCCAAGGAACGATCCATCTGCTGCTTAAACAAGAACAGATTTAATGCTTTTAACTTAAAAAAAAAAAAAAAAGATGTCTGTCAATATGTGCTCCCCCTTATGATGGGGGCCTCATCCGTGCTGCCGTGTCTGCGTGGCTGGTGCAGTTGGACATCCAGTCACTGGGGCAGAGCCAGGGAACTTCAGTACTTTCTTCGTTTCACTGAATTTTGTATTTGCTAAAGTCCTGGAAGGCTGCCGGCCATTCATCCACGGGGAAGGCTAATGTGTGCTCTAGTAGTTTCTCCAGTGCTAGCAAGCAAGGAGAGGAATGCCAAGGGACCTTGTCCAGCTGTCCAGGGACTTTCAGGCATTGGTGAGTGCTGGGCTCTGTGTTTGGCATAGGGAGTAGAGAACTCACACTACCTGACAGTTGGGGACTTAGGAGCACAATAGCTCCCGGTCATTTTCCTTCTGCTGAGATACTTCTTTTATTCTTTCCCGGACTGTGTCGTTAGGACCCAAGCTAGTTTCTGTGGTTGCGAAGGCCTACTCAACTCAAAACGTTTGCTTTAGCTCTATTTAGTTTTAAAAAGAGGTAATACCTTCAAAGGCTTCAAAATTCAACACATGCAATGAAACAATCGAGTTTGCATTCCCAAAGCCTGTTACTCTTACCAGCTCTGGCTCCGTGTGAGCTCTATGCACACACCATCAGCACATGTACATTTTGGAGCGCCTGGCTGGCTCAAAGGTTGAGCATCCCACTTCTGCCTAGGTTATTATGATCTCGCAGTTCTTGAGTTCAAGCCCCACATCAGACTGGACCCCACTTCGGATCCTCCGTCTCTTTCTCTCTCTGTACCCCCCCCCCACTCATGCTCTCTCTCTCTCTCAAAAATAAATAAGCACTCTTTTTTTAAAAAGGCACAGGTGCATATCTACACATATTGTGCAGGTATCTAACCATACCTATTAATCAATCTATCTCAGAGGTTATCTCCTATCAATACATGAAGAGCTTTCTCATTCTCTTCTTTTTTATTGACTGTCTAATATCTCATTGTTTCAATGTATCAGCATTCATTTTATTTTTTTAATTTTTAATGTTTTTTATTTATTTCTGAGAGAGAGAGAGAGAGACAGCATAAGCAGGGGAGGGTCAGAGAGAGAGGGAGATACAGAATCTGAAACAGGCTCCAGGCCCTGAGCTGGCTGTCAGCACATAGCCTGACATGGGGTGAACCTACAAACCGTGAGATCATGACCTGAGCCGAAGTCGGACGCTTAACCGACTGAGCTACCCAGGCGCCCCTATCAGCATTTATTTTAGACAGGCCTTATTTATGGGCCTTTATTTTTTTTAAGTTTATTTATTTATTTAGAGAGAGACAGGGAGAGAGAGAGCATGAGTGGGGGAGGGGCAGAGAGAGAGTGGGAGAGAGGATCCCAAGCGCTGTGTGTGTGGCTGAACATCTTTTCATGTTTAAGAGTCTTTGGTATTCCCTTTTCTGTGAACTACCTGTGTAGTTCTGTTGGAATCTAGGTCTTTCATACAGATTGTAGAAGGTCTTTATGTGTCTGTTAAATTAGCACTTGCCTGTGATTTAATTTGAAAATATTTTCCCCATGTTGGGGTGCCTGGGTGGCTCAGTTGGTTAAGCATCTGACCTTGGCTCTGGTCATGATCTCACAGTTCGTGGGTTAGAACCCCCCCATCAGGCTCTGTGCTGACAGCTCAGATTCTGCTTTGAATTCTCTCTCTGTCTGCCCCTCCCCTGCTTACACACACACACACTCTCTCTCTCTCTCTCTCTCTCTCTCTCTAAAATAAACATTAAAAAGAATTTTTAAAAAGAAAATACTTTCCCCCATGTACACATTTTTTATTTGTAACTAATAGAATTTATCTATTTTTTTCTTTTATCTGAGTTTTTTTCTCCCTAGGTTTTTTAATTTTTTATTTTTTTCATTCTTAGGAAGAACTTCCTCATGTGAAGATTATTAAAATTATCCTTTGTGGGTATCTGCCAGGCTGGCTCACTCAGTAAAACGCATGACTCTTAATCTCAGGGTTGTAAGATTGAGCCCCCACAATGGGTGTAAAAATTACTTAAAAATAAAATCTTTAAAAAATAAATAAAATAGAATAATCCTTCCTCTGGTTTCTTCTAGTCTCTGTATGGTTTTATCATTCACACTGAAGGCTTTCACCCTTGTGGAATTTATTTTGGTGTAAGGTGTGAAATGTTGGGTAATAACTTTTATTCCCATTGCTCTAATACCCTTTTGTGGTCATCTGTCTTTCCCCAATAGTTTTATTTGTTTTTTTTTTCCAGTTTTATTTTTTAGTAATCTCTACACCCAACAGGGGTCCCCAACCAACAACCCCAAGATCAAGAGACCCATGCACCACTGACTGAGCCAGCCGGGTGGCCTACTTTCTCCAATAGTTCTAAATGCCGCCTCTTTACCTCTTAAGTGTTCATAGGTGTGTTGTGGGACTATTCCTAGGCTCCATAGTATATCCTGTTAGTCTGTCAATTTACTCACGTGTACTTTTCACACTGTTTTTATTATTGTCACCTGATAATATACTTTTTTTTTTTTTACAAATAGTTTATTGTCAAATTAGTTTCCACATAACACTCAGTGCTCATCCCCACAAGTGTNAAAACTCATATTCTAATAATTATGTCCCAAAGCAAGAAAATAGAGATATATAGAAAACATTGTATATAAGAACACTTATTGCAGCATTTTTATAATAACAAAAATTGGAAATTATGTAAATGCACATCAGTAGAGGTTTGATTAAATTATGGTAATTCTCATCTTGAAAAACCATTCAGTGATTCAAAATGTTTCCTTCTCATAAATATTTATTAACATAAAAATCCCAGTTATAATTTTAAGTGAAAAAGCAAGAAACCAAAGTATATTTAGTATGGTTCTAATTTGTTTTAAAAAGTTGACTGTGGGGGGGAAAATGTTGACTGTGTATATATTATGTATACTTTGAAAAAAGACAAGAATTTAGTAAACCAAAATGTTAGCATGAGCCATCTACACAGTTGGGTTGTGGGTAATTTTAATTTTTTCTTTGCATTTCGTTGTATTTTCTACAAGAGGCAATATAATTTTATGCATGATGTAATTCTTTTTTTTTTTTAATTTTTAAAAATGTTTACTTATTTGAGAGAGAGCAAGCACACAAGCATGGGAGGGGCAGACTGAGGGAGACACAGAATCCAAAGCAGGCTCTAGGCTCTGAATTGTCAGCACAGAGCCCAATGTGGGGCTCAAACTCATGTACTGTGAGATCATGACCTGAGCCTAAGTCAGACACTTAGTTGACTGAGCCACCCAGCCACCCAGTGACGGTACTTTAATATAAACGGAACAAAATGCTGTTTTTTTCTATTAATCATTCATGTTGGGAAAATTCTAGAATTCTTGTTGGCTGCTTTAAGGACGTTAGGCTGGGAATACCCCAAAAAGAATGGAAACGTATTTCCTCAGAAGGGTATAGTCTCAGACTGTCCATATCCTTTATCCTGATACAAAACATAAAAAAGGAATTTCAACACTTTGTGTTTTATTCATCTACACTTATTTTTTGGCAATCGAATCTCATTTGTCATTCTTAGTTAAAAAAAAATCCAGTGTTAATTTTTTGAAATATTTTTGACCCTCCTTGCTTTCTCTTTGTTATTTATTATTGTTTATATGTTTAACAAAAGATGACAAACGATAACAAGAATAGCTTGTTAATTAATGTACAGGGAACAGTATTATAAGTCACAGATGAGCTTTAGTTGATGTGAATTCAGTTCTCAGTTCTAGAAAGATCTTAGTGCCACGTGGCCAGTTGTAATAAACATGAAGATGTAGGAATAGTAATAATAATAATAATAATATAATAAAAGCTGCAATTCAATTCTGGATTGCAAGTTAGGAAATACATTCCATAGGAAATGTTCACCCTTAACAAAAGCATTTTAGTAAATGCTATTTCTGAAAAAAAAAATTTAAGATCATTCTTAGATAATAAAGGGAAACAGGTGTTTGCTGAATAAACGTTTACAAAGTAGGCACCAGTCTGTCTCACACACATACAACACTCCTAATATATGTGATTTTAACTTAAATAGGATTTTTATTTCTTACTTCATTTATGTTGTGAAAACCATTCAGAAGAACTAAATATTCATATTATAAAAGTTTTTGTTTGTTTCTCATGCAAGAAATCTCCAGGGTAAGGATTACCTTCGAGCCTTCTCGTGGTGTCTTTGCTTTTTTGTTGTGTACCTGGCTATAGGACATTACTAATTGCTCATCTTCTCCCCTTTTCTTCTCGATGGTATTCCACTCAAGCTTGTTCCCACAGTAATAATTTGTAATCCCTTAGAAACCTGTCTTGAGTTAATATACATACATACAACTTGGCAATGATCTGCTTTAGGCTATGCCCAGGATGGAAAGCAAAATGAAGAGCATTTGACTGCTGCCTTCCCCTTCCACAGATCCTGGCAGAAGGGCTTTGATGGGTAAACAGAGGAAGAGGAATGAGGAAAGAGGAAGCTAGGCAAATGGCCTGGCTCCGCGGACCTCAAGTTAATTGTCTTGGGAAGACACCATCGTGTGCTTCTCAAACTTTACTGAGCACCTAAATGCCCCAGGGGGTTCCCAAATGGGGAGCCCTACACCCAAGAGCTTCTGATTCCTTAGGTCTCAGGTAGCCCTGGAGAGTGTGCATTTCCAACCAGTTCCCAGATGATGCAGAGACCTGCTGATACAGGAACCACACTTTAAAATCCTTCACTCTCATAGGTGCCTGGGGGGCTCAGTCAGTTAAGCATTTGACCCTTGACTTCGGCTCAGGTCATGATCTCATGGTTCATGAGTTCAAAGCCCCTCGTTGGGCTCTGCTCTGCGCTGACAGCTCAGAGTCAGCTTGGAGTTCTCTCTCTCGCTCTCTCTCTCTCTGTCCCTCCCCCACTCACTCTCTTGCACCTTTTTTCCAAAATAAATAAACATTAAAAAAAAAACAACCTTCACTCTCTTGATAAATCTTTATCTCTTGGAAATCCCAGCTGGGTGGGCTATACATTCCTCTTTTCACATCTAACCTTCCACCGAGATGAGATCACCTCTGGATGACCCCATCTGAAGTCTCCTCTTGTGGGCAAGTCCCTGGGTCTGTTTTCTGGACCCCCTGCCTAGAGCCTGAGTCTTGGATCCCAGTTTTCATAGGCTCGTTCTTGCCCTGTTTTGCAGGCTCTTTGCTAATATCCCTGACCCTTCGTTTCCCTAGTATCTTAGATGGGGCTCTGGGTCCTTGAAGCATCTTCTTGGCCTTATTTCAAGCCTGCCTCCCATGCCCATGTGCCTTGGGCTGCCTGCCACCCCCTTTTCTGTTGGCATCAACCACTCGTGGCCTGCTGTGGTCTGTTGTTGCCCAAGACCTTCTTGATACTTCTCACCTATTGGAGCACCTGGGTGGCTCAGTCAGTTAAATGTCCAACTTCGGCTCAGGTGGCTCGTGGGTTCAAGCCCCACGTTGGGCTCTGTGCTGACAGCTCAGAGCCTGGAGCCTGCTTCAGATTCTGTGTCTCCCTCTGTCTCTGCCCCTCCCCTGCTCATGCTGTCTCTCTCTCTCTCTCTTTCAAAAATAAATAAACATTAAAATATATAGAAAAAGAAACTTCTCACCTATAGAACTCTGACTCAGCTCATTACCACTGTTGGGATTAATATAATGAATTAGAATTTGTCTTGGGGATTGAAGGCAAACAGATGTGTGATTTGGTTGAGTTTGGAAGCGGGGACATGTGATTGTTAGCTGTCAAATCACCATAACCGCGGGACAATGAGCAATGGATGATCTGAGCAGTCACTGACTTCAGTTCCACAAAGGCAAATTTACTTATGCTGCACAGAATCAATGCATATTTAAGAATTGTATTAGTTTTCTCTTGCTACCTAATAAATGGCCACAAACTTAGTGTCTTAAAGTAACATCCACTTGGGCCCCCTGGGTGGCTCAGTCAGTTAAGCATCTGACTTCAGCTCAGGTCATGATCTCACCGTTTGTGAGTTCGAGCCCTGCATTGGGCTCTGTGTTGATGGCTCAGAGCCTGGAGCCTGCTTCAGATTCTGCGTCTCCCTCTCTCTCTGCCCTCTTCCCTGCTCATGCTCTGTCTTTCTCTCAAAAATAAATAAACAGAAAGAAAATTTTTTAAAAGAACACATGATACAGTGATAAACATAATACAACCCAAATGTTTATAAAGCTAATAAAATGATGGTACCCCAGTTTTTTAAGCAAGGTTATTAACCACCACATGTCAGATTTTGAGTCATTCCCCCAGCAGTGAGCTCACACTCATAAGATAATGACTTCTTGAAGTATCCATTGGATGCTTTGGATGCCCAAAGGAGCATCCATTGGGAATGGTCAGCTGATAGATGATTATCTCAATAACGAAAGATGAGGAAATCAAAGAACTTAGAAAAAAGATTACAATAAATGCTTTAAACAAAGTTCACATGCATTTCCTTAACCCACGGTTTCTCTAGAATAGTCAAATCCCATCAATAAGAAAAAGCCAACTGGGGGCGCCTGGGTGGCTCAGTCGGTCAAGTGTCTGACTTCGGCCTGGCTCATGATCTCACAGTTTGTGATTTCGAGCCCTGCATTGGGCTGTCTGCTGTCAGCACAGAGCCCATCACAGATCCTCTGTTCCCCTCTTTCTGCCCCAACTTGTGTGCTCTTTCAAAAAATAAACATGAAAAAAAGAAAAAGGAAAGGCCAACTGAATCTCATTTGTATTTGGGTAATGAACTTCTTTTTTTAATGTTTACTTTTGAGAGAGAGATAGAGTGCAAGCAGGGGAGAGGAAGAGAGAGAGGGAGACACAGAATCCGAAGTAGTCTCCAGCTCTGAGCTGTCAGCACAGAGCCTGATGCAGGGCTCCACTCACAACCGCAAGATTATAACCTGAGCTGAGGTTGGACACTTAACGAACTGAGCCACCCAGACGCCCCTGGGTAGTTAGCTTCTTAATATAAAATAAGAAATCCCCAAGACTTGATCTAGACACCCCTAGACACTGGATCTAGGGTCCAGAACATGGAAAGCATTCATTTAAAACCTGTACGATTGGAGACCACTTCCACGCAAAGCTGTCTTGAGCAGGACCCTTGGACAAAGTCACGAGAAGGCTGATATGGGCAAAAAAGAGAGAAGATCGTTAGTCTAACGATTTGGAGCAGAGTAAAGGTAAGGAGCATCTAGTAAGTGAAACCCAGAACATAATTACAAGTCTGATTCTGATTCACAGGACTCTAAGATTTCTAAATAGAGACGTAGATGGGTTAATGGTGTTGGAACAGCAGGCCGGAGATAACGTTAGCAATAGAGCAGAAAATGGACTCATGGACGGAGTGAGGCCAAGGTGGGGGGAGAAGCTACAGCGATAATGTGGACATTTCGATCTTCACTTATTAAAACAACAGTCTGGGTCCCATGCCAGCACAGAATGTTCTCTGAGGCATCTCTCCAGCAGCAGTCGTGGATTGGTGTTAATGTAACATCATTCCTGGCCCAGTCTGTCCTCCGAACAGAGGCGAGTATTACACTGGGCAATTGTTGCTGTTGGGACAGTGCATGAGGTTCTGTGAAGGTCCAGTGTGTGGTTGGAGATTTAGCCAGTACAGCCAGAACAGGGGCTCTGGGTCTGGCCTCAATAGATAATCAAATGGATACTATTTCTTGCGTCCCCCTCCCGCGTGTAAAACGCTAAGTTGTGTGTTTTACAGATGTCCCCTCATTCAGTTTTCAAAGCTATCCTATGGCAGTAAGGAATTTTCGGCCCCATTGTACAGTTGAGGAAACTGAAGCTCCGAGAGAGGTTGCTGTTTGATGGGGGTCAGTTGTCTCTGTAGGGCTCTAGTTTGTCTGTTAAATTCAAATCACCTGTTTATGTGTCTGTCACCCACCCCAGACTTTCAGGTCACGAGAAAGGGTCTCTGTCTTCTTTTGCACCCAGTATGGGCAATACACGGTGTTGAACTGGATTGCCTGCCTGTAAAGTATGTGCTCTTGACATTCAGCAGGCTCCCCAAACTTAGTAGCCATAGGAATGTTGTAAGGGACAGTTAGGGCCTGGAAGCAAGGACAGTGCAGAGTTTTAGAAGGCCTTCTAGAAATGACCTGTGTAGTCTTCAGAAGAAGTCATTCTCAAAATTCTTCATTCATACAAATTCTTTTTTTTTTAAGTTTATTTATTTATTTTAGGAAATAGAGGGGGGGGGCATGTGCAAGTTGGAGAGGGGCAGAGAGAGAGGGAGAGAGAATCCCAAGCAGGCTGTATGCCCTCAGCCCAGAGCTTGATTCAGGGCTCAATCTCACGACTGAGATCATGACCTAAGCTGAAATCAAGAGTCCGACACTCACCCAACTGAACCCCCCAGGAGCCCCCATTCATGCAAATTCTTGTTGATCATGAGAAGGTGGACTCCATGAACAGCACTATTGGTATAAAGACCCTGTTATGGACATTTCTTCCTCTTCTAACTTCTTCCCCCCTCCACCTCCCAGAGTGCACAGAATAATAAGAGAAATTGGGCAATTAGTAGTCACACATGTCCTGTGTTCCTGACGTTACTCCTCCGGTCCAGGTAACAGAAAGGATGGGGCACAGGCCCATGGAACTCACAGATCAGCCGATAGAAATGGAGGCATGACAACAGTGAGGAGCGAGGGCTCTGGGCATACATGCTCCAAATTAGTCTTCCAAGTTAGAAAAGTACAAAGGACATTTAAGAGGCCTACAGGCAGCGTGGTGAAGTAGGCTTTCACTGGGAAAGAATCATGTGTGAGGCCTGAAGCCAAATGCTGAACAGAAGCATGTCAGAGAGGCAGGGTCGCAAAACCAAGATGGAGGAGAAGAACGGTAAGAACCAAGGATGTGGGGCAGGTGGAGGCCTTGTAAGCCACATTAACATCCATGGCCTTCTCTCTCAGGGCAGCCAGAAGCGCTGAGCCTAGAGGAGTGACAGGATAGCCATGTCTTCCTCTCTGGGCAGCTGAGTGGACCATGAACTGAAGGAGGCAAGAGCAGTTGTAAGGAGACCAGTTAGGAGATTGATGTCTCAGTCTGGGAGGGTTTGTGAGACTACCTCAGGGAAGCACCACGACCACATTCGTCACCAGGTTAATTCTCTGTCAGGTGGAAGCTACTTGGCATCTGTCACAAATCTGGATACTCCCTGAGGGTAGAGGGAGGTGGACATGGTCTGGCCTTGCCTCCCCTTAAAGCTGGTCCAGTCAGACTCTCTCCTCCACTCCATCCCACTCCCGTGGGCTTTCTGTTACTTTCATGAGTGCCTTGAGTCCTTTTCCTCCCCCCCTCCCCTTGCAACAGGACCTTAATAAATGCTGTTTACTTCCACCCAGATCACTCTTTCTTCCTGCTCTGCTCACTCCCACCAGTTAGCTGTTCTTCCTCCTGCTTTCTGGTCAAATGCCATTTCCTCAGAGCAGCCCTCCCTGTCCCCTGAGAATAGGTCGGGCCCCTGTCATGCTTTTTCAAAGACATCCTGTGTTTCTCCCTCCTTGAGTGTATCTCCGTTTCTATATACAGTAAAACCTCGGAAGGGGAATAACTTGTTCTGCGAGGGTTCCGCAAGACGAGGAAACATTTCTAATAGATTTTAACTTGATAAACAAGCGATGTCTTGCAATACGAGTAGCATGTGATGCCAAACATCACATAATCACAGCTGAACCAATGGTTCTTCTCTCTCGCTCGCTGCTGGATTGTGGGTGATCGTCTCCCATGCTCAGATGCTCGGTCTCCGGCTGCAGTGTTTGAGGAAATCAGTGATTTTTCAGAGGGTTGGAAGGTGCCCAGAACTGGCACTGGTGTATCTTTTGTCCCTTCATAGCACCTATGGACAATCCTTTGCTTTTCCACACAAGAGTGAACTTAGGAATGCTTTGCTTCCTTCTAGGTCATTGGATAGGTTCCTTGTTAAAGTTCATGAGGAGAAAAAGATCCCACTGGGCCAATAGATAGCAATGATTCCATTAGGGGTAGTGAAAGTCATCCTACACAATAACCCTCTCCCTCTAGTCTTCCTTACACCAGCCATGAAAGTTTTCAAAGGTAAGTGCAGGTTAATTTGTTTAATTTTTCTTTATATTTTATATTTTCTTTATTATTTCGTATTCTATCGCAGTACTGTTGCACTCATTTTTATATGAATATTTTTGCGTTGTGGAATGAATCATCTGAGTTCCCATTATTTCTTATGGAGAAGTTCGCCTTGATATACAAGCGCTTTGGATTACAAGCATGTGTCCGGAACGCATGATGCTCGCAAATGAAAGTTTTACTGTGTTATGTTTATTGGTTACTATATTTCAAAAAATCTTTCAGTAGCAAGTGAGTGAAACCCTACTCAAAGTGGCTTCAGCAAAAAACAAAAGAGGTAACAGGAGGGATGTACTGGTTCCCATAAGGGAGAGGCTGGGACAGGGTCACATGAGCAGAACCAAGATGGCAGGCGCATTCTCACTGGTGTGAGAGTGGTGGAGGGGTGGGTCCCAGAGAGGTGAGAAAGGGGGAAGCCCAGGACTTGAGGATCTAAGGGGACTGTGGTAACTCGGAGAGCAAACCCTCATGACTGGACACATACTGGGGGGCAATGCAACACCATAGTTAAAAGCTTGAGTCCTGCGAATGGATCAAGAAGATGTGGTATATCTATACGATGGAATACTACATGGCAATGAGAAAAAATGAAATCTGGCCTTGTGTAGCAACACGGATGGACCTTGAGGGTGTTATGCTGAGTGAAATAAGTCAGGCAGAGGACAAATACCATATGTTTGCATGTATAGGAGGATTAGGAGGAACTTAACGGAGGACCAAGGGGGAGAAGAAGGGGGGAAATAGTGGGGGAGAAGGAGAGAGGCAAATCATGAGAGACTCTTGAATGCTGACAAAAACTGAGGACTGATGGGTGTGGGGGGAAGGGGGGAGCTGGGCATGGAGGAGAGCACTTGTGGGGATGAGCGCTGGGTGTTATATGGAAACCAACTTGACAATAAACTATTTGTAAAAAAAAAAAAGCTTGAGTCCTGGAGTCAAACTGTCCAGATACCAATTCCACCTGCCACCGACTGCCTGTGTGATTTTGTTCAAGTTACCCCACCTCCCCATCCATCAGTTTCCTCATCTGTGTCACAGTCCTTGCAGTGGTAGGAAAATCAAATAAAGCAACAAGCCTGAAGCTTTCCCACACAGCCCCTTACCCAGAGAAACAGTAAATAAATTCTCATGGCTATTGTCAGCAGCCACAGCAAATCATAGCACTAATTAGCAATGGAGGAAATGGAGGCACAAATGCCTGTTTGTATATGTCCGGAACCTCTTCTCCCTCCTCTACATGCAGCTAGAACTTCCACTCCTCCTTCAGGTCTCAGTTCACACATCCCTTCCTTGAGGTGGGGCCTCCCCCTCTTCTGATAAGAAGGACGTTTGATCTAGGAACTAAGGGCAGGGGCTGTCTTCCCGTGAGGGATTCAGCTTGGAGCCTGACATCGAAATAGACTCAGACTCAGAGGGAAGTTACATTACTGTAACTAAGGGACCCAGTCCAGTAGTGGCACCAAAAGAACACACCCGAAATACAGTTGTCTCTTCTAAGGTCTGATGAAGCAGAATTTTAAGAGGCTAGGGCTCTTCTGGGCAGGAATGACGTGAGATTCCAGAGCCAGCAGCTACTGGATAGATATGCTGGAAACGAGTTTGGGTAAGTGCTTTGTCTTGGCTTGTTGTTGTTTGAGAGGAAAGCGGAATGGGGACAAATGTTGGTTTTTCCCCCACTCAAGATTCCAGAAGACATATCTTTTTTTTAAAGTGTATTTATTTTGAGAGAGAGAGAGAAAGCACGAGTGGCAGAGGGGCAGAGAGGGAGAGAAAGAGAGAGAATCCCAATGATTCTTAGCTGGGTGTTTTCAGCATCACGTCCTGCTTGCTCTCCGTAAAAACAGAAGTTGAATTTTCCTTGGCACCCTTGAGGCTACCTTTATTCCCAGGGCTGGGAGAGGGGGTAGGAGGGCCCTAGACCTGGGGTGGGGTGGCCATAGGGGACTGACGTGGACTACTTACTGGATTAGAAGTGCTCTGACTCCTCCCTCTAATCAAGTGTGGCTCCCGAGACTTTGGGTGGAGCCTCATATGTTTGCAACTGACAAGAACCTGGCCTCTCTGACATCAGTCCGGGCAGTGACAGAATTCAACACCAGAGTTGCTCACAGAAGGTGTGGCTTATCAGGCTGTAAAGCAGGCTGGGAAATCCCCCAGGACGCCACTCTTACAGCATTGGTGGGGTCATCTGTCAGTCATAGAGCCACATCCTTGGGCCTGGGGCTCAAGTCACTCTTGACTAACAGCTGTCTTGGATTTGCTGTCCAACGAGTCCTACTGAGCAGACGCTAAGGTAATTGGAGGGAAACAGGACTGGGACACGCACCTGGGAGGTCACATTCTCTTTCCAAAGTTGGAGGACAAGAGCCCATAAGACCAAGTTCTCAACCTTAGTGGATGTAAGTATCATCTCTAGGATTTGTTCAACACGCAGATTCTTGTGTTTCACGTCGAAACTAGTGAATCTGAATTTCCGAGGATGTGCTCCAGGCATCTTCCTTTTAAATAACTTTCCTAGGTGGTCCATATTCTTTTTTTAAAAATTATTATTGAGAGACAGAGGAGAAGACACAGAATCCAAAGCAGCCTCAGGCTCTGAGCTATCAGCACAGAGCCCGATGCAGTGCTAGAACTCACAAACTCCGAGATCATGACCTGAGCTGAAGTCAGACGCTTAACCAACTGAGCCACCCAGGCGCCCCATAGGTGGTCCGTATTCTTAAGATCTGGGCACCCTCTTCGAAGAAACAATAATGTAGAGGCCCATTCTGCTGAAGCAAGGAGAGATGGATTTCTCATCTTATGGGTATTGGATGAAATCTGCCCCTGTTGGGCTCACTCGCGATGGCCTAGAGGTGGCCATAAGGAGTTTGGGAGAGATGTGGTCATCAGATTGTGCAATAACTGGTAAAAATGAGATAAGATGGGTGGGGGCGGGGTGGCAGTCAAGTGAGGCACACCAGAGGCCCCAGGCACCCTTGCCTACAGTCAGCGAGCTGTCAGCACTGTGTACCTGTTTCAGCCTGTGAGGACTCTGTCTCGTACCAGCCTGGCCCCTGGAATCCCCAGTAATAAAGTGAAATACTCGAGGCTCTCCAGCAACGACAATGGCGACATTGACCTCCAGTTTAAGAAAAGCCCTAGGGGGCTCAGTCGGTTGAGCATCTGACTCTTAATTTTGGCTCAGGTCATGATCTCCTGGTGTGTGGCTTTGAGCCCTGCATCAGGCTCTGTGCTGACAGTGTGGAGCCTGCTTGGGATTTTCTGTCTCAACATCTCTCTCTCTCTCTCTCTGCCCCTCCCCAGCTTGTGCTCTCTGAGTGTCTCTCTCTCTCTCTCTCAAATAAGTAAACTTAAAAAAGTAAAAATAATTTAAAAAAAAAGAAACAAAAGGACTAACCATAAAAGAAAAATTATTAAAAAAAAAGAAAAGTCATCCTAAGTACCCATATAAGTCCATTGCTTTTGCTAACCATGCTGTTTTATAAAAAAAAATTTTTTTACATTTATTTATTTTTGAGAGACAGAGAGAGACAGAGCACAAGTGGGGGATGGGCAGAGAGAGAAGGAGACACAGAATCCAAAGCAGGCTCCAGGCTCTGAGCTGTCAGCACAGAGCCCGATGAGGGGCTTGAACTCACGAACCACAAGATCATGACCTGAGCCGAAGTTGGATGCTTAACTGACTGAGCCACGCGGGCATCCCACTTAATTTTTTAAATTAAAAAAAAAAAAAGTGTATTTATTTATTTTGGGAGTGAGAGAGTTGGGAAGGGGCTAAGAGAGATGGAGAGAGAGAATTCCAAGCAGGCTCTACACTGTCAACACAGAGCCCACAATGGGGCTCACTCCCATAAACTGAGATCATGACCTGAGCAGAAAGCAAGAGTCAGACGCTTAACTGACTGAGCCACCCAGGTGCCCCCAGGACTTTTTTAAACTTCAGAGCAAAGTTTCCAAAAGGTAAAAATTTTTTCTGTTCACCAGTCCTTGGACAGTTTTGCTGTGGTCCACCAGTAAGTCGGCCAGCATATAATTTGGGTCATTTTGTTATTTGTCGATCATGGTGTTCTGTATATCATGCCTTTAAGGACTGGACTTTTGTCTGTTTCCTAAGGGAAAAATATATATAGATAAGTAGTTATTATTTAGAGATGATAAAAGCCTGTTGTTAGCACCATGTATTATGATGTCACTGTTGAAGATCGCAAGACTTGGCCCGAATCCCTAGAGGACTAGCCTGCCTTAGTTTAATTCTATGTCCTGGCTTGCAAAAAGTGACATATTGAAATATTCAGAACAAATTAAATTGTCAGACTCTAAAAAGAGAGGGATAAGATGGATAAATGTTCAGGGTGGATGATTGCTGGACTGGTCAGACAGACTGGGGCTGAGGTCAGCGAATTACTGGTGAGTTGCAGCTATTTCCCTGGTTGATTAATGGCCACCCACACAGGCATGGGCACCCAGTCAGGGGCAGGGACGGAGGTCAGGGCAGGAAGAAAGGCTGGCACTAAAGGTCATGAACACAGAGGGATGACGTCCAGCATATCAGCTGACAGGATGGGGCTTCTGAGAGGTGGCCTCAAATCTGGGGTGACTGGCCTCTTTTCATCTGTCCACACTTGGAAGACTCGTGCAAGCTATTAAAGATCCTCAGAAGAGGGGGGCCTGGGCGGCTCAGTTGGTTAAGCGTCTGACTTCAGCTCAGGTCATGATCTCACAGTTTGTGAGTTTAAGCTCCTCTCCAGACCCTGTGCTGACAGGTCAGAGCCTGAAGCCTGCTTCAGATTTTGCATCTCCCTCTCTCTGCCCCTTCTTTGCTCACACCCTTTCTCTTTCTCTCTCAAAAATAAATAAACGTTTAAAAAAAAAAAAAAAAAGGAAAGATCCTCAGAACAGATTTCCTGCTCAGAGTTACCAATTACATCCTCAGCTCTTCGAGAAATTTGGGTTGCTATGCCAGAATTGCTGGTCATTATTTGGATGGGCCAGGTTGGGATGTCCAGGGGACGTCAATGGGTAGAATCCAGTTCTTAAGAATCTTCGGAATCTTTCTCATCTCTTGCTCCTAGAGAGCTTAGGGTCAGGGCCCTGACAACTTCAGGAAATGGGATAACAAAGGAAAGAAACAGATACTTTCACAATGACCCAAGATTTCTAGCTTGTGATAAGGTGACAAGTCAAATGACAGCACCATGCCAGGGAGGGAGACGGTGCCAAGAGAAAATGATCAGAATTTGGTGACCAAGGTGCTGCCTTCTCATTTTTATTGTTTTCATTTGTATTGTTCAGAAAAGTAAAGAGAGACTAGATCAAAAAACAATACATGGTGGGAAGATCTGGAAATCTCCCGGCTAACAGAATTCTCTTCTGTACACTTGTATGATTTTAAGATTCATTTGAGCTCACAAGTTTCCTTTGTAAAATGGGGGTACCCCAAGGACGTGTTCTTGCTCTAAGGAGATTCCTTGCTCCAGTCCACTCCTTCCAAAATCTCCAAGAGAGCAGCTGACTGACAGAATGTGAATGCTGGGTGAGTGGCATAAATCGGCAATGGTGGCTTATGATGCATTTTGAGGGAGGGGTGTGGAGAATTTCTACATTGAGAAGGTTGCCGAGGGTCCCAGCCTGTGTCTGGGGGGCAAGTGGGGAAGAAAGGAGGGGCCATCTGCCTGTGTTCTGGCAGCTCCCTGCCTTCTCCAAAGGGCTCCCTCCCTTCTCCCACTGCCCTTTGGCTGAGCCTACTCTCACTCATTCTTTAGGATCCAGTTTAACCACACCTCCTTCCCAGACTCTCCCAAGAAGACTTGGCACTCCATCCTTTGGGCCCTTGTGGTTGTTTATATACATATTTCACTCTGATCTGTTTATAGCTACATTTCTCCCACAGACCATGAATTCTTTGAAAGCAGGGATCATATATTCATTTAGCATCTAACATAGTACATATAGGATTCAATAGCTATTGACATGAGGGACACCTGGGTACCTCAATTGGTTAAGTGTCCACCTCTTGATTTCCTCTCAGGTCATGATCTCACAGTTCTCTCTCCTCTCTGCCCCTCCCTCGCTTGTGCTCTGTCTCTCTCAAAAATAAGTAAACATTAAAAATAACTAAATAAAATGACAGTCACTCTTTTAATCCAAAGAAGTCTAAACACATGGCAATTATAGTGATTATGCCTATTATCCGCCATTTTAAAATGGAACCTTTCAATTCTTTGAACTCCTTCTAATTTATAAACTCATTTAGTGATCTTAAGGTCATACTTTATTGAAAGCAATTATTTGGAAATCATCTGACTTGCGAAAGAATTCGTTACATAGTCATTAGGAGTATACACTTTCTCAATACAGGCCCGTATTTGAAAATGATAAAAAACTGACAAAGATTCCCTGAAGTTTTTACACCCTGGAATAATGTGCCTTTTAAGGGATCTCAGTAAATGAGAGTTATGCCCTTTCTTTTGCAACTTGCAAAATACGCGGCTATTGTGATGCAGTTCAGAAATGAAACAGGGAGACACCTTGACCACATTCCTTCACCAGCAAGTCAGCTTCAGGAAATAATATAGATGCCAGTTGAAGATTCTGAAATAGGTGGTCTTAAAACAACTAAGCATGCACCTACCTCTCAAAAATTCCCTGGGGGATACACATCTCAGTTTGCAGGCCACTGATAAAAATGTTTACATTGTCTTATTAACTTTGGCACAAAAGACAAGTCCGCTCAGGCTAGGCCTTGGCTGGGACTCTGTACCATCTATACCTTGGGAGTCTAGAACTGTGTGTGACCTGTATCCTAAGAACAAAACAGCTAGTCCTCTTGGTTGGTTGATTGTTGTAGATGGCTGCTCTGATCCTTTATATTCTCTTCTTATTTTCTTCTCAATGGTAGTATCCTTAACGTCAGTTTTGGGGTACAGCTGTGGAGCCTGTAAACTGACTACTTAAGGGAAGTATGCCCCACCTAAAAATAATCAGTAAGACTGTGAAAACATGAGAAATATCCAAGCATGGTAAAGGAAAAAAGCAAAATAGGTAGTTGTATGAAAATTAGGATTCCAGTTATACAAAACTACATAAACTTCTGGACATTGCTGTAAGAAAACAAGTAAAAATGAAATTGTGGTGCGAGTGTGTGTGTGAAATGTGTCTTTTAAAATAATGACTATATTGTGAGGCTGGGGTCAGAGAATCTGTCTAATGTAATATTCTCTTTGCCCCAGCAGTACTCAAGGAATTCAGTGCGTGTTTAAGTTCCCCAAAATAGTGTTCAAGAAAGAGATGGATGTTTTTCAAACACGGTTTCCTCATCACGATTCACCATGAGTCTTACTCCCCAAACACACTTCCACTCTTTCTCAACCTAGTTGAATACATCCCAGGTCTTAACGTCACAAATTTGACAAGTTTACTTCCTGCTGTGTGATATAGTGGCTCTTCATACCAACTTTTTAGCTTTCTTTCATTTCCTGGTTTTACTGTTCAGAGTTGAAGAGCTCGACCTGGTTGACTTAACAATGCTCTGAAATCTTACCCCTCTTCGTAACTTTTTGCGTTTTAGAGCCCATACTTAAAAAAAGAATGTTATGATTGGCAGGCCCCGACCCGAATCTTTTCCTCAAATTTGTGTTCCCTGCGTTTTTTTGTTTGGTTTGGTTTTTCCGAGATCTAACTACGAGTTCGGTGTATTTCCACCAGACGAAGAGTGTTTAGGGGTGCGAGAGACTAGTAACAGTCGCCAGCCTTCTGGAAATTCTGTCAGTGGGACCCAGAGCTTCCCCTGACCCAGCCTCGCGCATCCAGCCCCCNCGGGCGAGGGCTTTGGCGTTGGCTGGCCGCGGTTGGTCGTGGCCGACCTTTTTGTTCCTTCTCGAAACCCATTCTGGCCACAGCGAGGCCTTCAGTCTCGCGCCCTTGGCTCGCTCTCCTCTGCAGATGGGAGGCAGAGAAACATTTCTGAACCCGCGTCCCTCGCCGCCTTCGGGTGCCCTCTCGCTGGGCGTGCTCAAGGCAAGAACTAGAACAAAGCTGGGCCGGTCAGGAGGCGAGAAACCCGGCCGCCGGTAGTGTTTCACTTTACCGTATATAGAAAAGAAACTGCCTCCCACCCGACCAAAGCCTTTGGGTCTGTGTGTCACCTTTTTGTATAGCCTTTGCCACCGTGTTTGGGTGGCTTGAGTTATCCCTGAAGTATGGGACTATCCGCTCCCCTCCTTCCCCCTAGGAGTACAAATTAAGAACACCTAAACATTGTTTTTGCCTTTACTTCTGCAAGATTCACAAATGCTGCTTTTTTGTTCCTTCCTTTTCCTAGCTTGGTGCTCCGGTTTTCAGATGTTGGAAGGCAGTAAGGCAGCACAGACTCTCCGTGGTTTTATATCCGTTTGGAGTGCCGTGATTGACATTGAACTTTGGTTGCCGTAACTCTGCGCCTGTGTCCGTAGAGTTAAGCTGGAGCTTTGCTTTGAAGGATTTAAAAAAAAAAAAAAAAAAGCGCCGCCGACTCAACCGGACATAAATGGATCTAAAGACCGCAGTGTTTAACGCAGCTCGGGATGGCAAACTCCGGCTTCTCACCAAGTTGTTGGCAAGCAAGTCCAAAGAGGAGGTTTCCTCCTTGATCTCTGAGAAGACCAACGGCGCCACGCCATTGCTGATGGCCGCCAGGTATGGACACCTCGACATGGTGGAGTTTCTGCTGGAGCAGTGCAGCGCCTCCATAGAGGTCGGGGGCTCGGTCAACTTCGACGGCGAGACCATTGAGGGGGCCCCGCCGCTGTGGGCCGCCTCGGCCGCGGGACACCTGAAGGTGGTTCAGTCCTTGCTAAATCACGGTGCGTCGGTCAACAACACCACTCTGACCAATTCCACGCCTCTCCGAGCCGCCTGCTTCGATGGCCACTTGGAAATCGTGAAGTACCTCGTGGAACACAAAGCCGACCTGGAAGTCTCAAACCGCCACGGGCATACGTGCCTCATGATTTCGTGTTACAAAGGACACAAAGAGATTGCACAGTATCTACTCGAAAAGGGGGCAGATGTTAACAGGAAAAGTGTCAAAGGTGAGTTCAGCTTGGTCGTTTCCGTGTTTTCAGTTTACCGGCCTTTTCAGGAAGTTGGCTACCTCACTGTGGACAAGTGGGCGTTGAGTCAGCCCACATTGACCTGTTCTGCCTCGGCAGCCCTTCCCGCAGTAACCTTGCTGGGTGTTTCTCTGATGTTTGATAATAACGTGGAGTGAGTGTGATAAAAAGCCCTCGGTGACTGTGTTAAGTAGCATTTTCCATCTCTTAGGTGGAGTGTTCCCTTGGAGGGCTCTCCAATTCCTGGGCTCCCCAGACTTCCAGGGGATGTCAGTGGCAGTGACCTGAGCCTTTAGGCTTGTCTTTAAACTACTTGAGAATCTACTTCAGTGTAATGCATTTTTCTTAGCTTTGGTTTTTTTGTTTGTTTGTTTGTTTGTTTGTTTTAAAAAAACACCGGTGGAGTAGAAACTCCTGTATTTAGTGAGTCACTGCCTGTGTCTTGGGTAGGCAGGCATTTCATTTGTTAGTCGGTCAGGGACGGCCAGGCCACACTGACCTGGAAGGATTAATATCTGTGGAAAAGGAGAAAATCTGTTCCCTTCTTCTCTTAACTTACTGTGTGGCCAATAGAAGATCCTTTCACACCGAACACACATTAAATACAGCGAGAGAGAAAACCGGATTTTAAAATGCGCTACAAAACTGAGCCCAAAACACGCCGTGGACTCGTTGGCTGGTAACAGTGTAAACACCTTTGTGCAAAAGAAGAGCTCAGGTTCACAGTCCTGTGTAATTTTCAGGGATTGTAATAAACCTAAAGCAGCAAATGATAGTTGAGATTTTTTTTTTTTTTTTTTTAACTCTTACACAGCTGTTCTNTATACAACAGCAAAGTGATTCACTGTCCAATTTTTTAAAAACCCTTTCAAACTTAAAAGGAGCCTACTTACACAGTACAGAAAAAATCAAGCAGTACAAATTGATTTACAGTGTTTACGGGGAGAAAGAAGTCTGATTTCTAGGCCTCCAGCCCCCTGGCCCCCACTGTTTCTAAGCACTCTTTACCTGTTTGTGTGTCCTAGAGATGGTTTGTGCGAAGACACGCATACTTGTGTATGTCTCTTCCTCTCTTTCCCTTCTGTTCGTTGATGCATACTATTTTGTGGTTGTGTTGTTGTTTTTAAACCTTAAATTATCTTGGATGTGATTCAGCTCCAACACACAGAACTGCCTCGTTCTGTTTCGTGGCTACACAGTAGTTCATTGTATGAATGTACAGAATTTATCTCGGCCCTGTTGATGGACAGTGAGGTCACATCCACTATAAGCAAAGCTTCTGTGCATATAGTTAAACGAAAGTGTGGCTTCGCACACTTGTGTGAGCATAGCTGTATTATAAATACCTATCAGTGGGATTGCTGAATCAAAGGGTAAATTTACCATTGTGGGAGCGGCTGATTGCCTTTTGGAGAGCCCACACCACGCGATTAAGGGACACTACATAGTTATTGGACATAATTCACTGAAATTAGTATGATCCTTTTTAAAAAGGTTTGATATAAAATGATGCGGGCTCACTGGTTTTCTGTAAATTTGTTTTTGTCAGAGAAAAGAGAAAAATCTCACAAAATTCCACTTAGAGACAATCCTTTCCAAAAATATTTCTGAAGTTATCGTAGAGCTACACGTATGTAATTTTATTATCTATGCTCTTCTGTAGCCCTTTTTTTTAGCTTAATAAATGATATTTCTAATGTCACTAATTACAGCTCTTTAATATCAACAGCTGCGTACTCTCTTAATGGAGGGTTCCATTGCTTCTGGCTTTTCAGTAGGATAAAAAATGTTTCTGTAGACTCTCTTCCTTAGAAATTTTTTCACGTGTTCGTGCTTGTTATTGAGGTGGCTTGTTGGTTCAAAGGACAGCATGACATTTTTGTTTATCTTCAACACTCATTCTTTTAAAGAATGCCTGTTGTAAGAGGATGATTACTGCTTACATGACCAGGTTACCATGGAAATGCTTTGAAATCATAACTAATAGAGGGTTAAAAGCTATGGCTGCTTGGGGCGCCTGGGTTGCTCAGTTGGTTGGGCCATCCGACTTCTGCTCAGGTCATGATCTCACGGTTCATGGGTTTGAGCCCAGCATCGGGCTCTGTGCCGACATCTCGGAGCCTGGAGCCTGCTTCGGATTCTGTGTCTCTCTCTGGCCACCACCACCTCTCAAAAGTAAATAAACATTTAAAAAAAAAAAAAAGGGGGGTATGGCTGTTTTAGGCTTGTTAGATTTTTTTGTCTTCAGTTTGGGCTTTTTATTCATTAGCCTAATAATACACAGATTGTTAAACTTACATATTTAAGTGAAATTGTTTTAAACCTTAGGTCATTGGAGGGATGAGTACTGGTACTATTTCCCTTATGGTTTTCAGAGGCTCTTTGTATTCTTCTGGAGATGGAATGTGCGAGAGACCTGTGCCATAAGTAGATCATATTTGTGTGGGCATTTCCCCCGAATAAACTGTGAGTGGTCTCTAACTCGATTACCTTTGCTCTTTCAGAAGAATGTTCTTTTTATCACCATCTTCGTACAGCCTTACCTGTGAGGACATGTATGCTCCCACTCTTGGTCAAATGGTCTAATTCTAGAGTTGTTTTTTTCCTGCTCTATCAGCATCTACCCCTTGTGCCTTAAAAAAAAAAATTACACAACGTGAGAAAACAATTCTGTACCAAAAGTTATTTTCAGATAGCCTCAATTATATATATATACACACATACACACACAAATACTGTATTTTTTTTAATAGTTTATTGTCAAATTAGTTTCCACATAACACTCAGTGCTCATCCCCACAAGTGTCCTCCTCCATGCCCATCCCCCCCTCCCCCCACATCCATCAGTCCTCAGTTTTTGTCAGCATTCAAGAGTCTCTCATGGTTTGCTTCTCTCCCTTTCCCCCACCATTTCAAATACTGTATTTTTAAAACATACATAACATATATCACTTTGTGTGCATTTGCTTTTACCTGTCATGGTGCCTTTTAATTTCAGCAGTAAATCTTTTTAAGTGTATTTATTTTGAGAGAGAAAGAGAGAGAGAGAGAGAGAGAGAGAGGCAGCGTAAATGGGTGAGGGTCAGAGAGAGAGAATCCCAAGCAAGCTCTGCACTGTCAACACAGAGCCGGATGCAGGGCTCAAACTCATGAAACTGTGAGATCATGACAGGAGCCAAAACCAAGAGTTGGATGCTTAATCTACTGACCTACCCAGGCACCCCTCGACAGTGATTCTTTAAGAAAATTGGGGACTGATTAAACTATATATGCACCCTCCCCCACTCTGATCCTGAAGCGTCCATTCTCTGGTAATCACTCTCATTGACTCGGGATTGTTTAATGGGCTAATGGGTGATAAAAAGGCAGGAATGAGTTGAAACTAAGAGAGGAATGTTAGAGAAGGATCTGTGTGATAGAACATCAAGAAAGAACCCCCCCTCCCCCCCCACACACACTTTCTCCCCCCTGTCCAAAAAGTGGAGAAGACTGGTGAGACGAGGGATAAAATAGAATAATTTCTTAGGAGATTGTGTATGTCCACTGTTCTGAAGAAAGAAAACAGCAGGAGATTAAGCTTGGTGTGCTTGAGCACAAAATGCACATGACCTCTAGGTTCCATTGTATTCCATTGTTTGTTGCAGTCCACAGTCTTCTGTTTGATACATGGAAATACTGTATCCCCAACCAACTAGTTACCTCAGGGGTCATTGGGTTCTTCTCTTTTCCCCTGGCATTCAGCAAGAGGAAAGCCTTGAGATATTTAGAAATACGTCTCTACTTTAACACAGCATTTGATTTTTGACACAGGCAGCGGGTTGCTATTTAGAACCACAGACCCCAAATCAGAAGTGATTGGACCCGCCCGTGTCAGAGCGATCACGTGGGTGTCAGCACCTCACGGTGATGGTCAACTTTGGCTTGCTTTGTTTTTGCCTTTTTTTTTTTTTAATGTTCGATTCAGAATGGGGTCTGTGGGACAGTTAGGTGAACCCTTCAGTTCTGCTTTTACACCCCGAATTGATTGGGAATTGAGCAGCTGAATATGATTGGAGTGCTCAGAGTAGAAGAGCTTCTCTGAGTCAGGACTGGGGAGACAGGCCCTGGGGAGCTGTGCCTCCTGCTATCCTCCTGTATGGCTTAATCTTTTTAAATACCCAAGGTAAGTAGGTAAATTGGTAACAAGATAATCACTGCCTTTTCTGTAGGCAAGGCGTAGTGCTGGATGTTGTGTGAGGCTCTGAGAACATACAGGACATCACGTTTGCCTGCTGCTGAGGGATTAGTTTCTATCTCTAGAATGCGTTTGATACAGTTTTATGGCATGAGGAAGGTCACGTTGAGAAATCTGCTTGGAGGGTCCAGGAATTGGAGAAGGAGGCATATTTGGATCAAAGGGCACTCAGGGCTAGATTGACGTCTAGATAAAGGTGTTTGATTTTATTCCTTATGCCAGGTAAGGCAGTGAACGTTTGCAGCCGGTGTTTGTCTCCACGTGTTAGAGCCTGGCCCATTGTGGGTATTGGGTAAATGAGTTTGTTGAATGTAAGGCTGGATGGAAGAGAGAAAGGATTATACGGTCCTTGATGGCAGGGACTGTTTTGTTCTTTCGCTATGGAAAGAAAGAAGTTGAAGACCGAAATTGTGAAAGCAGAGCAGTACAAGTGGAACTCCACAGGATTTCTTTCTCTTCTGCTGTTTCCTTCAGTGGTTTAAAGCAAACCCTGGGCATATTATATTAGTTCTGCCCCATAGGATAGGCATTTTAGGATCTAGGTGTATTTCAGGCAAGAAAATCTAAAAAAAGAACTCCTATTGTTTTTTCTTTTCACCCATTATAACTGCAAAGAAATTTCAGATAAGAAAACCTCCCCTGTAAATTAGGACCTGTTGATATTAAGGTAAAGGACCAAGAAGATGCCCCTTGTCACATAGGTAGGTTATCTCCCTGCTCATCAGGACTCTCCGAGGCTGCTGGAAGCAGTTCTCTTTTCTTTCTTGACTTTGAATGTTTTTCTCAGCTGTCGGTTCACCTGGACACTGCTACTTCCAGAGAAGAGGTGAAGGGAGGAACTTCGAGTTTCATTCTGTTCAGTGGCATACCTGTGTTCATCCTGATTTCATCTTAATGATTAAATAACCTACTAGTTGAATTCACTCACATTTGAATCCCAGAGCATCAAGTCGTTCCATGTTCATCCCTCCCCTCTTGTGTCTGAGCAGGCTTCTCTGTATCCCCAGGGAGACTTGATAGCCTAGAGGGAGAAGCAAAGCTGCAGGAAATGTGTAGCTGGAGCCCAGTTAGGAGATAGCCATCATGTTCCTCTGAGCCTGAAGATCGGATTTTGAACTTTGAATCCTCACAAGTGAACCGAAGTTGGAGAAAATAAGTAGATCCTGAATACTACTACTCGTTCAGGGCCGTTGGCAGCGAGTCGAACTTAAGGCAGAGGTTAAGTTTCACTTCTTGACCTTTGGGTACAAGTGGGTCCATCACCAAGTTTGTATTTATCAGATGTTCCTAGAGTAAAAGCATTTAAAACAAACTCAGGAAGCCCCTGGCATTCTAGACATGTGTGCTTTCTTTTTCTGTCTGTCTGTCTATCTATTTCTGAGAGAGAGACAACGTGAGCAGGGGAGGGTCAGAGAGAGAGGAAGGAGACACAGAGTCCAAAACAGGCTCCAGGCTCTGAGCTGTCAGCACAGATCCCGACGCGGGGCTGGAACCCATGAACCATGAGATCATGACCTGAGCCGAAGCCAGACGCCCAACAGACTGAGCCGCCCAGGCGCCCCGAGACGTATACTATTGAGATAGCAAGAAGGTATGTGATGGAAGATAGAGGTGGCGAGCGGCCCAGGTAAAGAAGTCAGGTGGGTGCACATCTGAGGAAGACCTCCCTCTTCCTCTTGTCCCCCATGCATTAGGAAGACCAGGCTAGGAAAGGGAGTTTGAATGAGTCTCAATTGTAATGTTGATGTTTTCATCGACTGACATTGTGTAATTTTCATCACATTATGCTACTGTTGATTGCTTTTAGTCTGGCTCCCTAAGCTCAGGTCCTCTTAGCCTTGAAATTGCACTTGATGTCAAGACCCGTCTCCCAGGCACTTGTGATTCGCTTTGAGTCCTAAGAACTCGTCTTCTCCCTGGATACAGATGTTTTTTGCATGTAACTTTGTTGTGAGCTCAAGGACCTGTATCGTTAAATTTCCATATGCTTCGAACTCCGTGCCTTATGCACAGAAGTAATGAAGGAAGGGCACGTGGTCACCGTGGCAGTTTGCCCTTGATTCTGTTTTGATTCCTTATTTTTTTCAAACTCCTGTCCTCGAGTATCTCTGGTGCTAGCATAAACATGGGGAAGGGAAACTTCCTGAGCAGAGGAACCTTCTAGTGCCCCTAAGATATCCTAACGTGTTTCTCTCTATCCCTTCTCACCTCTTCCCTTAACACATACCATTTAGTTATTCCAGGAATAAAATACTTGGAATCAGCCTTGTTCTGCAGTTGAATCGCAGGCCCTCTCCCCATTTTTGCTGGTGAGCCGCTCATGGTCCCAGCTACAGAATTGAAGAGTGGATGGCAGGCACAGTAGGCTAAAGAACAGCGGTGAGAATTGTTCTTGTGCATTTCCAGTAAATCTGCTACAGTAAGAGACCCTTTAATTGCTCTTTGTAAAAGTCAAAACTTTTTACCAGAAAGGCAAGTACTTTGATTTAAAAACAGCTTTGAGCCGTACTTCACATTACCATTCACCCATTTAACTGTAGGAAACAGTGTGTATTCAGAGTTGTGCGGCCGTCACCACAACCATTTTTTCATCACCCACCCCACAAACCCCATATCCAGTCATACTTCAGCTCCCCCTCCTCTCCCACCCCAAATGCAGAAACCCTAGGCGGTCACTAATCTTTCTATCCCTGTATATTTGTCTGTTATGGACATTTCATATGAATGGAGTCCTAATATGTGATCTTTTGTGATTTGCTTCTTTCCCTTAGCATATTGTTCTCAGGGCTCATTCACTTTGTAGCGTGTTCGTTTTATTGCTGAGTAACCCCTTGTGTAGATAGACCACATTTATCCATTTGTCAGTTAATGGGCATTTGGATTGGTTCTACTTTTTAGCTGTTAGGAATGAGGCTGATAAGAATATTCAATATTCATGTGTGAGTTTTTGTGTGGTTGTGTGTTTTCTTTTCTCACGGGCATATATGGAGGAGTGGAATTGCTGGATCCCATGGCAACTCTGTTTAACCTTTTAAGGAACAGCTGACTCTTTTCCTTCAAAGAGGTGGTACCATTTTACATTCCTGTCAACAGCGTAGGAGAGTTCCAGTTTTCCATACCCTCTTCAACATTAGTTATTACTCCTTTTTCCTTTTTTGGGGGGTAGGGATAGCCATCTCAGTGGGTGTGAAGTGGTATCTCGTTGTGGTTTTCATTTTGATTTCACATGATGGTGTTCAGCATTGTGTGCTTTTCCATGTGATTATTGGCCATTTGTTTATCTTCTTTGGACAAGTGTCTTTTTATTGTTTGCACGTTTCAAAATTGGGTTATCTTTTTACTACTTAGTTGTAAGAGTAATTTATGTAGTCTGAAGACAAGTCCTTTATCAGATATTGTATTTGCAAATATCTGATTTGCAAATAGAAGAAAAATTTTCTTCTATTCTGTGGATTGTTTTTTCACTTTGTTATTTTTCTAAGTAAATTCACTTTTTAAAGAAAATGAGGGAAGTTAAGAGTAACAAAAAGGGAGCCAGGTATTCCATTAAAAATGAGAGGAACAAGTGAAATGAATACTGATCACAAACTTAGGTTTTTTTTGTAAGAACTGATTATAAAATGTCTCTCCCTCCCATTCCTTTTTCCTTCCTTCCTTTTTATTGAAGTATAGTTGACATAGAACCTTGTATTAGTTTCAGGTGTATAGCATATGATTGAGTAATATGTATGCCACGTTCATCATAGTGAGTGTGGTTACCATTTGTCACCATGCCATGTTATTACAGTATTATCGGCTGTGTTCCCTGTGCTGTACTTTTCATCCCCATGACTTACTTATTTTATAACTGCAAGTTTTTACCTGTTAATGCCCCTCACCCATTTCACCCATCTCCCCCTTACACCCTGCGTCTGGAAACCACCAATATTTATGAGTTTCTGTTTTGGTTTGCTTGTTCATTTTGTTTTTTAGATTCCACGTACAAGTGGAATCACAGATTTTTGTCTTTCACTGTCTGACTTATTTCACTTACCATACCTTTTGACCCATCCATGTTGTCATAGATGGCAAGATTTCATTCTTTTTTATATTTGAATATTATTCCATTGTGTGTGTATACACACACACACGCCACGTCATCTTTATCTTTTTATCTGTTGATGGACACTCAAATTGTCTCCCTATCTTGGCTGCTGTAAACAATACTGCCATAATCATAGGGGTGTATGTATTTTTTCGAATTAGTGTTTTTGTTTCCACAGTGGCTGTGCGAGTTTATGTTGGTTTTTCACTCTTTTGATAGGTATTGTTTACAGCAATTTGGATTTTATTTTGCAAATTTATTTCTTAAATATTCAACTTGTAGATCACTTAGATTTGACTTATAGGAGAAAATTGTTAAGAATACTCTGAGGATTTACTGATAGATACCCTTTACTCCAGAGGAGCATTTCTCAGGGTCATATAGTGTAATCTAGTCATAGAACACACCCTTTTCCTGCTCTGGCATAGAATTTAAGCATAAAGTGGAGGGGTGACGTCTGTTTTCTGTGTGCTGTGAAACAGCGCTGTGACCTAACCCTCCTTTTCAGCTTCTCTTTGTATTTTTAAAAATAATTTTTTTAATGTGTATTTTTGAGAGAGAGATGGAGCCTGAGTGGGGGAGGGGCAGAGAGTGAGGGAGACACAGAATCTGAAGCAGGCTCCAGGCTCTGAGCTGTCAGCACAGAGCTTGATGCGGCGCTTGAACTCCTGAACAACAAGATCTTGGCTTGAGCCTAAGTCTGTTGCTTAACCGACTGAGCTACCCAGGCACCGCCCCCCCCCTTTTTTAAATGTTTGTTTATTTTGAGAGAGAGCACAGCAGGGGAGGTGCAGAGAGAGAGAGAAAGAGGAGAGAGAATCCCAAGCAGGCTACAGGCTGTGAGCTCAGAGCCTGACGAGGGGCTTGAACCCATGAACTGGAGATCATGACCTGATCCGAAATCAAGAGTCGGACGTTTAACCTACTGGGCTACCCAGGTGCCCCTTCTCTTTGTATTTCTTTATGTCAGTATTAGATATGTTAGTTTTGTGGCAGACACGTCTATAATAAGAAAATATGATTCCTCCTCTATTTTCCTGGTGCTCAGAGTAGTGAAGACCCACAGTTGAGGCATCACTTGGACCCACCCTGCATCACCTGAATCAGAAGCTATATTTTACTACAATCTTGTGGTGTTTGTGCACGTTAAAGCTTGAGAAGCTTGATTAAAAGACACACACACACAACTTGAACTGTGTGAGAACTCTACAAAACAGCAGAATCTCTTGAATTGATATTGCTAGAAAAAGCAGTTCATAGTAGACATTTTGTGTTTGTAAAATATTTTGTAGTATTAAGCCTTTATGAGACTATTTTTGTTTCATTAAAAATAGAAATTGGGAATGGTTTAGGAACTGACTTAATTCTGATCCTGGAGAACCAGAGTAATCTTACCCAAATGGAGATAGTTATGAATCTTGTGTTGAAGTTCTTTTAGAATTTAAGTAGTTAGTTGATTGGTAACAATCTCATGCAGACTTACTTAGTCAAACCCAAAACATCTGGTGTGAAGTTGGGGCCCTGGGCTCCAACTAGTTATTACTCAAAATACCAGCATGTTTTGGATTACTTATTTTAGGAAAATCTTGACCTCTTAGTCAGGCACTGAAACTTTCACAGTGGAGCGGAAAGTCTAGCCTTCCTGTGTCCGCTGTCAGATTACAGGCCTCTTTAGAATTGACAGCAACTAAGGTTGACGCTTTTAGAAAGGTTTTCTTGAGAAATACTACCGTGCTTTTTGTTTGTTTTTTGCTTTTTTTTTTTTTTAAGTTTTATTTATTTCTAGGAAAGAGAGAGAGAGAGACCGCATGAGCAGGGGAGGGTCAGAGAGAGAGGGAGTCACAGACTGAAACAGGCTCTAGGCTCTGAGCTGGCAGTCAGCACAGAGCCCGACGCGGGGCTCGAACCCACGAACCGCGAGATCATGACCTGAGCAAAAGTCAGACGCTCAACCGACTAAGCCACCCAGGCGCCCCGATTTGTTTTTATTTTAATTCCAGTATAGCTAACATGCACTGTTACATTAGTGTCAGGGGTACAGCATAGTGATTCAGCACTTCCGTACGTCACCCGGTGCTTGTCACCTGGTGCTCCTCGCCGCAAGTACACTCCTCAGTCCCCGTCACCTAGTTCTCCCACACCCCCCACCCACCTCCCCTCTGGTGACCAAGCATGAGCACCTCTATCTCCTTCCCTTAGTATCCCTCCCAGAAGCCTCTCAACGAGTATGGCTACTTTTTATTTTTCCAGATTGTCTTTGTTCTGTTTCTATGTTCAGTTACAGAGTTGAAAAGTCATATATTTAGATCATACGGTTTTAACTTTCTGCATAAGTACTTTAACTGAATTAACACTTAATGGACCATTAGCTTGATTTTTAAGAAATGTCCTTTTAACAGACATGCCTTTTGAGAAATCGTAAGCATTTTCCATAATGAATTCAGTGTTAGAAATTTTATTTTTTCTCCAAATGAACATGTTCTGAGTCAGGCATTGAGAATTACATAATACAATGTTTATATTCTTTCTTTCTTTTTTTTCTTCAGATAAAGGAAAATTAATTAAATTTCAGTGCTGCTTCTCCCTAATTTCATCTAAGGTGCCTGATAATATTAGTATTTATTTTTGAACTTTGTGTTCTGTTTTTAATTGCCTTTCTCACTCTGAGGACACAAAATTAACGCATTATGAGGTAGAGATCGCAAATCTTTCATATTATGGAAGCATTTTTTTTTTTTTAAGTTTATTTTTGAAAGACAGCATGTGTGCATGGGTTGGGGAAGGGCGGAGAGAGAGAGAATCCCAGGCAGGCTGCACTCTCTCAGCATGGAGCTCGACTCAGAGCTCGAACTCCCAGACCACAAGATCGTGATCTGAGCCGAAATCAACAGTCAGATAGATGCATAACCAACTGAGCCATCTAGGTCTCCCTGGAAACAGGTTTAAGAGGCACATAATCCAGGGAAAACGCTTCGGTTGAATATTTAGTAGTGCCTGGCACATGTTACACACCAAAAGTTTAAGTCCTTAATGTTACCTAGCAGAAATGAAATATGATTTTCTTTGCCTTTGACATGTAACTTAGCAGACAGAGATTAGTCATCAGAACATAGTTAACTTGATCTTTAAATTCAGTTTGTTAGATATTTTTCACAAGAACTTGTGTTTAATACTGAAAGTATCTCTGTCTCTTGAATGAAAACAGTAGAGCAAAGTATATATCATAAGTACAGTGGATAACTGATTATCATTTTATAAAATATGTAGAGAAAGTCAGATTAATAATCCCAGAAACTGGAACGCAAATAGACTTGTCATAAAATAAAATAAAGTTTGTGAACAGACATGGGAAAATGCTCTGTATACCTAGATATAAAAGTAATATAAATTAAAATTTGAAAATTAATTCTAGTGCCAGGAAGAATATTATAAAAGTGGATATTTTATAAAACAAATTTTTTAATGTGTATCTTTGAGAGAGAGAGAGAGAGACAGAGCGTGAGTGGGGGTAGGGCAGAGAGAGAGGGAGACGCAGAATCCAAAGCAGGCTCCAGGCTCTGAGCTGTCAGCACAGAGCCTGATGTGGGGCTCAAATCACAACCTGTGAGATTATGTCCTGAGCTGAAGTCAGACATTTAACTGACTGAGCCACCCTGGCGCCCCCTAAAGAAGTAGAACTTTTAAAAGATTGTGTGATTCCTTTGGAATGAATTAAAAATATATTTTAAGCTTTCACACATTTGTGATTCTGTTTTAAACTAGGCATTGCTTTTTTTGGTCATTTAGCTATCAAAGTATAATGTACATACAATAAAACCCAACTTTTTTAGCAAATAATTCTGTAGGTTTTGACACACAAACACTGTGGTTTGCCCACAGTACAATAAAGGTGTAGAACAAAGGGTTCCTTCCTGCCCCTTTGCAGTCAACCCCTCTCCCCCAATCTGTCCTCTGCAACCACTGGTCTGTTATCTGTCCTTACAGGTTTTTAGGCATTAATAGTGAAGATCCTGAAGCACTGCAGATGTCCATGGGTGGGAGGCGTCTGTGTTAACTTGGTACATCCCTCCTTTAACTTTCACCATAGAGCCATTAAGGATGATTGTGTAGTGTCCATGGAGTTCATGTGGACCGCGTACCGGTAGCCCAGCGTGACAAAATGACAGATGTAGAAGAAAAGCAGGAAACAGTTGTAAATGGACTGATCACACATTATCAAGACATCTATGCAGAGGGGCCCCCTGGGTGGCTCAGTCATTTGAGCATCTGACTTCGGCTCAGGTCATGATCTCATGGTTCGTGGGTTTGAGCCCCGCATGGGGCTCTGAGCTGACAGATCAGAGCCTGGACCCTGCTTCAGATTCTGTGTCTCCCTCTCTTTCTGACCTTTCCCTGCTCACACGGTTTCTCTCTCAGAAATAAATTAAAAAAAATTTTTTAATAAAAAAAAGACATCTATGGAGACTTGGGGACCCCAGACAAAAATTAGAGTTGCTTTAAAATTATGCTTTTTTTTTTTTCTTTTAGCCTCCCTTTTCTAAACTTCTGAGTCAAGGTCTAGACTATAATTCAGAAACACTTTTTCAGGGCTTCTAGGGCACGAAACTGTGGTGGTCATATATGTAATTTGTTAGAGTGATTAAGCTTTCTCTCATGAGATTTTACTTTTTAACCTTATTTTATCCTAAGTTTGAATTTCTTTTTGTGATATGAGGTATTAAAAATTTAAGAATCTTTGGGGTGCCTGGATGACTCAGTTAAGCGTCCAACTTTTGGTTCTGGCTCAGGTCATGGTCCCAGGGTCATGGGATTGAGCCCCACGTAGGGCTCCACGCTGAGTGTGGAGCCAGCTTAAGATTCTTTCTCTCTCCCTCTTTCTGCCCCTTTCCCCTCTTGTGTGCTCTCTCTAAAAATAAAAAATAAACATTTTTTAGTGTTTAAGAGAGAGCGTGAGCAGGGAGGGGCAGAGACAGAGGGAGACTCAGAATATGAAGCAGGCTCTAGGCTCTGAGCTGTCAGCACGGAGCTTGATGTGGGGCTTGAACCCACCAACTGTGTGATGATGACGTGAGCCGAAGCTGGACGCTTAACAACTGAGCCACCCAGGCACCTCAATAAACAAACATTTTTTTTTTTAATTTAAGAATCTTGCCTTAGCCTTAGCAGTGTGCTAATTGGTAGCTGGAATACAAAGGAAATATTATATAGGATCTGTATACTTGAGGAATAGGCTGTTGAGCTAAGAAAACCGATTTGTGCGGCAGTAACAGTGTACTATTAGAAGGCATGACGTCGTGTTATAATAGTCTGTGTAATAGGGACACTTATTACAGGATGAGTGGTATGAGTGGTACGTTTGCTCACCAGGCATTCTCACAATGGCAGATCGGTGCGGTATAAACAGGAAGCCTCTTTGGGCAGTCGAGGTTTCTGTTGAAATTTGAAGGACAGGAAGTTAAAATGGTAAAGAAGGAATACATTACGGGGAGATGAAGAGCCGAGGCGTGGACATGAGTGGGATTGTCCCCTGTGTTGAGAGGGGCACTTAGGACAGTGATGTGAGGCGGAAGTGGGGTCTTTGCCATGTGAATGGTTGAGGATGTCTTCTGAATGAGACGAGGTGTTGGCGCACTGTGGCCCCGGGGGGTGCAGAGCCTGCCGCCTCCTGTTTCTGCACTGCCTGCGAGCTCAGATGTTTTACCTTTTAATGGTTGGAGAAAAATTAAATGAAGAATATTCTATGACCCATGACAACGCCACGTAGGTCGTATTTCAGGGTCCACAAGTACAGTTTTGTTGGAGGACGGCCGCCTCCGCGCATGTAACCTGTGCTCTCTGGGTAGGTTGAGGGGCTGCAACAGAGACGTTGCAGCGGGCAGAGCCTACGCGCACTCTGGAGCCGTCTCTGGGATCTGCCAGCCCCGGGCAAGCGCGCTGGGCAGCATTCATGTTGGCTGTGCTGATAAACGAGGCTGGAGAAGTAGGGTAGGGAAATAATGGCCCAGTCTTTTAAAATCCCCCCCCTCCTAGTGGTCTGACGTGGGTTCCCACTATCCAAGATTCGGCGTTACTTGACATAACGTGTTTTATCTAACACTGCGGACCTCTTCCTTGTTGCCCTCCCACCCTGCACAGATGGCGCCTCGAGAATCAGTGTTGTAGGGTTTTATACGCCGTCGTAAAGGTTCTCAGTTGTTTCTTTAGAGGAAGTGGGAAGGTTTTGGAGTTGGAAAGTAACGTGATCAGTGGAGTTTCATTATGAGGTTTGGCTTGTATTAGCTAAAACTCACTCAGCAGATTCGAGGATGACTAGCACTTAAAATACCCCAGGAAGAGGGGCCCCTGAGTGGGTCAGTTGGTGGATCATCCGACTTTGGCTCAGGTCATGATCTGCTGGTTTGTGGGTTCGAGCCTCGTGTCGGGCTCGGTTGGCAGCTGGGAGCCTGGAGCCTGCTTCAGATTCTGGGTCTCTCTCTCAAAAATAAAATAGAAACAAAACAGACAAACCCAGGAATGAGCATGCACTCCAGTGGCGATTGGGAGGCATGGGTGTGTGTTCTGTTTCTAATGTGTCTGTTTTCTGTTGGTAGAGTAAGTATTTCCTCTGCTTGCATAGTTACCAATACAAGATGACCAGGGGGCAACAGTTGATACATAACATTAGGAAAACAAAAACTGCTGTGCTACAGTTACGTATACCTCTTTCTTCTCTAATGTCTGTTCTTTATTATTTGCTTCTGCTCTCTCTGGGTTTAATTTACTCGTTTTCTCCTTTAGTTTCTTGAGATGGAAACGTGGCCATCTTTTTAAAGCCTTTCTTCTTTTCTAACATGTACCATTGAGCACAATTTCAGCCATATCCCACAAGATTAGTTACTTAAGGTTTTCCTTGTCATCCAGTTACAAATATTTTCTCTTTTCCCATTGGGATTTCTTCTTTGACCTGTAGATTATTTAGAAGTGTGTATTTAAAATTTCAAATATACGGAGATTTTTCTAGAGTTTTGTTAGTGTTGGGGTGTGTGTGTGTGTGTGTGTGTGTGTGTGTGTGTGTGTGTGAGATACCTAACTTGCATTGTGGACTTAGAACATAATCAGGGATATCAGTGCCTTGACATTTCCATGTGATTCACTTTTTGGCCAGAATGTGGTTGGTGTTTCTGTTTTTCTGTATATCCTTGGAAGAAAAGGGTGTTCTACAGGTGTTGAGTCCAGTGTTCATTTATGTCTGTTTATGTCTGTCCGTTAAATCAAGTTTGTTAACTGTGTTCAAGATCTTCTATATCCTTACTGGGTTTGGTCTTCTGTACCGAAAAAGTGCGTCCAGGTGTGCTGAGATTGTGGATTTGTCTGCTGTTGATTTTTTGCTCTATATAATTCAAACATATGTTCTTAGGCAAAAACAAATTTAGAATTACTGTATCTTTATGTTGTTTTGAATTTTATATCCTTATAAAATGTTTCCCTTTATCTCGAACCATGCATTTTGTTTTAATGTCTGCTTTGTCCTGTATTTTAATGTCACACAGCTTCCTCATGGTTCGTTTTTGCATAGGGTATTTTTTTTTCCTATTTTTTCACTTCCGGCCTTTTTTGTCCTTGTATTGAAAGTTGTGTCTCCTGTCAGCAGCATGTAGCTGAATTTTATGTGTTTGTATTTTCATTCTGACATTTTGTGTCTTTTAATGGGAACATTTCACTTGCTTGGGTTTGTTTGCATTTCATATATTTGGGTTTCAGTCTCTATTTTCTGATTGTTATTTGTCCTACCTGGTTTGTGTTGTCTCTCATTTTTTGTCTGAATTCTTTTTTCTTATGTCATTTTTTTCCCCTCTATATTAGAGACTGCATAGTAATGATCTGCTATGTATCCACTGTTATTTTAGGAATTACCATGCTACCTTGACGTACCAAAGGAATAACATAAATCTCTTTTTTATTTTACTTTATTTTTTCATTTTTAAAATTTACAACCAAGTTAGCACATTGTGCAGTAATGATTTCAGGAGTGGAATCTAGTGATCCATCCCCTACATATAACACCCAGTGCTCATCCCAACAAGTGTCCTCCTTAATGCCCCTCCCCCATTTAGGCCATCCCCCCACCCACAACCCCTCCAGCCACCCTCACTTTATTCTCTGCATTT
>NW_027533170.1:5353510-5361034 GCF_008692635.1 Crocuta crocuta
CATTTAGGCCCCCCCCACCCACAACCCCTCCAGCAACCCTCAGTTTATTCTCTGCATTTAAGAGTCTCTTATGTTTTGTCCCCCTCCCTGTGTTTTACTATTTTTGCTTTCCCATCCCTGCTGTTCATCTGTTTTGTATCTTAAATTCCACATATGAGTGAAGTCATAGGATATTTGTCTTTCTCTGACTAATTTCACTTAGCATCATACCCTCTAGTTCCATCCGTGTAGTTGCAAATGGCAAAATTTCATTCCTTTTGATTGCTGAGTAAATACTCCATTGTATATATACACCACATCTTCTTTATCCATTCATCCGTTGATAGACATTTGAGCTCTTTCCATACTTTGGCTATTGTCGATAGCACTGCCATAAACATTGGGGTGCATGTGCCCCTTCGAAACAGCACACCTGTATCCCTTGGGTAAATACCTAGTAGTGCAATTGCTGGGCCGTAGGGTAGCTCTATTTTTAATTTTTTGAGGAACCTCCACACTGTTTTCCAGAGTGGCCGCACCAGTTTGCATCCCCACAGCAGTGCAAAAGAGATCCTCTTTCTCTGCATCCTCGGCAACATCTCTTGTTGTCTGCGGTGTTAATGTTAGCGATTCTGACGGGTGTGAGGTGGTATCTCATTGTGGTTTTGATTTGTATTTCCCGGATGATGAGTGATGCTGATCATCGTTTCATGTGTCTGTTGGCCATCTGGATGTCCTCTTTGGAGAAGTGTCTATTCAAGGAATAACACAAATTTCTGATTTTTACCTCTGTCCGAGCCATGCAAACATCTTTAGAATAGTTGAATTCCACTTACCCTCCTTTTAGGCTGTTGCTGTCAAGCGTTTCACTGCTCTGTATGCATTTCAAGCTCTACGAGATGCTGTTCTTTTCAGAGTCCGTATTTCTCACACATCTGTCCCTTTCGTTGATGTGTCTGTCCATGTCTCCATGCTTCCGTGTGGCTCTTCTTTCTTTCGCCTAGAGAACACCTTGTAGTAGTTAGGTCTGTCGGTCATAAATAACTTGAGTTTTCTCTTTTTGTTCTTACCTGAACCGGTCCTTCATTTCACATTTATTCTTGGTGTGGGTGTAAAATTCTGAGTTGACACTTACCTTCCTTTAGTGCTTTTAAGATAGCGTTCTGTGGACTCCCGAGTTCCTTTTCCTGAGCAGGGCTCGCTGTCCGCCTCACTGTTGCTCTTTTGCGGGCGGTTTGCGCCTGTGCTCTGGTCTCTCTGGGCCGTTTTGCTCTAGTGAGCCCGAGGTGATGCTCTTCGTATTTATCTGGCTTGGTGTTTGTAAAACTTGCTAAAATTATGGTTAGTACTTCATCAGCTTCAGAAAATTCCATTGAAGTATTGCTTTGGGCCCATTTTCTTCCTCTAGAAATCTGGCGTTCAGGTTGTTAGCCCTCTGACATCGTCTCTCCCGGCCCCTGCCCTGGCAGCCTGTCCCCTCCATGCTGCTTTCTGTGTACGGTCACCTGACTTGCTGTCCACTCCCTCATTCTCCCTTCAGCTGTGTGTAATCTACTTTTAAAGCCACCCACTGGGTTTTTCAGTTCTAGAACATCCGTTTTGTTCCTTTTTGTAGTTACCAGTTTTCTGTCTAATTCTCAGAAATGTTTTTAATCTCTCTTACTTTGCTAAGCATAATTATTATTTTGAGGTCTGTGTCTTATACCTGTATTATCTCAGTCTTCGGTTGGGCCTTTCTGTCAGCTCTTATTTGTCTTGGTTTTGTGTTGTGGTTCCTTTGATTGGATACCTAACATTATATATAAAGAATATAAAAAAATAATTTGAGCTTTAGCCAGTAGATAGTATCTGGATAATATCTTCTCTTATTACTAATTGTATTTGCTTCTGGCTTTTGACTACTTTAACCGGCCCTCCCAACTTTCCTTAATTCAGTATCAGCACAATCTTCAGTTGGATTTGGGTTCCTCCAGTACCTGGTTTGTTTGCAGTTTGCCTTAACTGCCGGGGTGTAGCCCTTCAGAGGTATGACACAGAGTGTACGGTGGGAGCGGGGCGGGTGCCAGGAGCCCTTCTTAGTGGGTTCTAGACTCCAGGTGTCTCCTCTGGCCCTGCCAAGTTGTCAGAAGCTCCACTCAGGCTTTTAGCTGCTGCTGCCAGAATTTGTAGAGGCCACGGGGGGAAGCCTCCCCAAATCCTGGACTTCTCTAATTCTCTTTCTGCTCCTGGATGTTGTCCGCTTTTGAGCTCTTGGCATGCTGTCAAGCATATTTTTTAAAATAAAATTTTCAGCTTTTCTAAAAAGGTCTTTTCTGGGAGAATTGATTGTATTCTGCGAGTACTAGATGTGAAACTCTTCTGTGTGTTTTTTGTTTTTAGAAATCATCTTTTTCAGTGTATGGTGTATTTCAGTACAGCAATTCAGTTAATTAATAAAATGACTTCTCTGGCATTGTTTTTGTTTTTTTAAGTTTATTTATTTATTTTGAGAGAGACAAATACAGCCTGCGTGGGGAAGGGGCTCTGGCCTGTAAGCGTGGAGCCCCAACGCAGGGCCCAAACTCACGAATCCATGAGACCATGACCTGAGCCAAAACCAAGAGTTGGATACTTAACTGACTGAGCCACCCGGCCCCCCTCTTGCATTCTTATTCTTGATTTTATAGGACTCTGAATGGAGAAGAATGCCATCAAAACCTTCTATTTTCCTTATATTGTCTCTTTCTTAGAGGAAAAGAGTACTATTAGGGATTCTTAATTTTAAAAGTTGTAAAAATACATTTAGTAGTAGCTGTGCTTAGTGGAAATTATTTGGGGGGCGCCTGGGTGGCTCAGCCAGTTAAGCGCCCGACTTCACTCAGGTCATTATCTCATGGTTCATGGGTTCAAGCCCCACATCAGGTTCTGTGCTGACCGCTCAGAACCTGGAGCCTGCTTCGGATTCTGTCTCCCTCTCTCTCTGCCCCTCCCCCACTCATGCACTGTCTCAAAAATAAATTAAAAAAATGTGAAAAAATTATTTTGAACAAATGGACATTAGTAGTCAGAAGCTCTGGGCTCTCTGAGTGCTTGGTTATATACAAATTGCTAAGCCATTCCATCAGACACCATTCCGTTGTGGACCTTTGAAACCCTGAGTCAGAATAAATATATGCAGATAATCATGTAATTCCTGTAGGTATGGTGGAAGAATAAACAGGATAAACCTGTGGAAAGATTAAAGTCCTGATGTGTAATAGCTTGCTTTTTGAAATTTGAGTTAATAGATTTGTTATGTGAAGCATTCAGGTTTAAACCACTTTCTAGTACCCCTGCTGCGTCAGTCCCCCCATGCCTACCTGGCCCCGCCTCCCAGGTATCTGGAGGTGAGTCAGCATACCGTTGTGATCAGGGTTAAAATGTGGTGTGATGAGGGTGTGCAGCCAGATCCTACGGGGAAAGGCACAGGTGGGGTCTAGAGGAATCTGTGCAGGCTTTTTTACGCAGTCTCCTTCACCTAAGAGGTCACACAGCAGTTTCTGCCCAGGGAAACCCATTAGAGACTCAGGGCCCCGGGGTTTTCTTGGAGGCTGGTCGCATAGGCACCCTTTGCGCAAATACCCCAAATTCCAGACTCTCAGAAGGAAAGCAAGTATTCAGCATAAACTATATTGCTATACAAACAGCGACCCACCCTTATCATTTAGGGAAGGTTTTCTGAACTGTTCACCAGACGAGTTCTCTGATGTTAGCCGAGGGCTGTCCCTTAGCAAGCAGCTAGTTCTTTCCCAGGATACCAGTCACTGCCAGCTATGTTAAGTCTTTTTTGCACACGTGCCTCAGATGACTCACTGTTGAAATCTTCTGTAAACACCGTTTATACATACCAAAAGTCTGTGTGATAGTTTTTGTTATGATAACTGGTAAAATGTTTGGCATTAAACTCGGGCAACTGAAATACTTGGGTGGTTGTAATGTCTTAATACATTGCATACAGGCTTTTAACTACATGTGCCTGTTGTCCATTTTAATCTGCATGTGGGAAGAACAGGACCGCGTTAGAACATTTAGTATATCTGAAAAGAATGCTTAAAAAATTCAGTTACAATAGGAAGTAATCTATTACAAGAGGACACTTCAGATGTCTCCTTTTAAACTTCATATCAAACCACCCACATATTTTTTCAGATTTTAGTGGACTTGTTTTTCTTATGGGAGCTTTTTGAGGAAAGTACTTTGTCACTGAGAATTTTGACTAAGACAGCTGACCTCCGTTTGGCAATCAAATACTGAAAGAAAGAGTTTCTGACTACTAGTAGAATCAAACTAGAGAACTGTCGATATTATGGATTCGATTTCTTGTTGATAAATGTGGAAGCTGACCCAAAAAGTTAAGTGACTGCAGAGCTGAATAGCTGGTTAATTTCATTTCATCGCTTTTGAGTCAGAGAATATGCACTTGAAAACATGATTGCAAAAGCCCAAGAGGCCATGGATTAATTTTGAACTTCATTTAGTGACTTTTATGACCCTTTCATGCCTAATTTGGTCATTTATTCACCAAACTTAACAAGCATTTATTTAACGTCTGCTATGTGTCAGACACTATATTTAGGTGCCGGGATAATTTTCTCTCATTTGTAGTCCAATTAAAGAATGTCCCACTAAGGTTGGCTTGGGATGCCTGCTTCTCTTTAGGTTCCTAAGCTACATACATGTATTCCGTGTACCCTGGTCCCTCAAAATCTATTCTCTCTTCTTCTCCTTAAGGTAATACCGCATTGCATGATTGCGCAGAATCTGGAAGTTTGGACATCATGAAGATGCTTCTTATGTATTGTGCCAAGATGGAAAAAGATGGTTATGGAATGACTCCCCTTCTCTCAGCAAGTGTTACTGGTCACACAAATATTGTGGATTTTCTGACTCACCATGCACAGACGAGTAAGACAGAACGGATCAATGCTCTAGAGCTTCTGGGAGCTACGTTTGTAGACAAAAAAAGAGATCTTCTTGGGGCCTTGAAATACTGGAAAAAGGCCATGAACATGAGGTACAGTGATAGGACTAATATAATTAGCAAGCCAGTACCACAGACACTAATAATGGCTTACGATTATGCCAAGGAGGTCAACAGTACAGAAGAGCTAGAAGGTCTCATTGCTGATCCCGATGAGATGAGAATGCAGGCACTGTTAATTAGAGAACGTATTCTTGGCCCTTCACATCCTGATACCTCTTACTATATTAGATACAGAGGCGCGGTGTATGCGGACTCTGGAAACTTCAAACGATGCATCAACCTTTGGAAGTATGCTTTGGATATGCAGCAGAACAATTTGGACCCTTTAAGCCCAATGACCGCCAGCAGCTTGTTATCTTTTGCAGAACTCTTCTCTTTTATGCTACAGGATCGGGCTAAAGGCCTGCTGGGCACCACCGTTACCTTTGACGATCTTATGGGCATACTATGCAAAAGTGTCCTTGAAATAGAGCGAGCTATCAAACAGACTCAGTGTCCGGCCGACCCATTACAGTTAAACAAGGCTCTCTCCATTATCTTGCACTTGATTTGCTTGTTGGAAAAAGTTCCTTGTACTCTGGAACAGGACCATTTCAAAAAGCAGACGATATACAGGTTTCTTAAGCTGCACCCGAGGGGAAAGAACAACTTCAGCCCTCTGCACCTGGCCGTGGACAAGAACACCACATGTGTGGGGCGGTACCCTGTGTGTAAATTTCCATCCCTGCAGGTGGCTGCGATCCTGATCGAATGCGGCGCTGACGTGAACGTCAGAGACTCCGACGACAACAGTCCCCTGCACATCGCTGCTCTCAACAACCATCCGGACATCATGAATCTCCTTATTAAATCAGGTGCACATTTTGATGCCACAAACTTGCACAAACAGACTGCTAGCGACTTGCTGGATGAGAAGGAAATTGCTAAAAATCTGATCCAGCCCATAAACCATACCACTCTGCAGTGTCTGGCTGCCCGTGTCATAGTGAATCATAGAATATGTTACAAAGGGCACATCCCGGAGAAGCTGGAGACCTTTGTTTCCCTTCACAGATGATGACTGGGCTGTGTGTTCGCACTGTCCAAGCGCGGATCGCTGACAGCTGTTTCATAAACGAGCACTGTTGTGATGACACCAGCCTTCACTTAGCCTCATCTCCTCACGCTCTCATTGGCTAAAGCATTAGACGCATCCGATTGACAGGATTGGTTTCCCAGTATTTAATATAAATATACCATATAATATATTGTTTGTGAATTGACAAATATAACGTCCTCTTCAAATTTCTAAAACCGTCTGCCAAAGGCTTCCCTGTTCTGGTTTTGTTTGCTGTTGGGTGTTTGGGACAGAGTTCACCGTTTTTCAGTGGCGTCTCTATACTTCACTGGTTTGTGAATTTTACATGATTGAAGGTCTTTTTTTTTCCTGCTTCTTCTCTACTCCAAGCTTCTCCCCTGTTTCACTTCGTTTTCCTAACCATTTCTCCTTCTGAGTCTCCCCCTGCCACTCCGCCCCTTTACGGACCCATGCTAGGTCGCACACCGTTTCCCCGACCTGTTGCCATTTGCAGTTACCATAAGTGCTTTATCTTCTCTATGCACCGGCTTAAACTTGACTGTTGTATGTTAGCACATTTTTCTATGCAGCAGTTGGTCAACTTGGACTCAAAACACCGTTAAGTTTCGTTACAAAGTTCATGTTATGAAAGTGGTACTCTCTGTAGCATGACCTTTTTTAGAGCTGTAGGTTAGCTACCGGAGCTCAAGCTTTTTTTTTTTTTTTTGCTTTTTTTCTTCTTTTTTTTTCCCCCCTTCTTCACTTGTGAGGTTTCTCTCTACTCCACTGAAATTATCGTGTGCTAAATTTGGGAAACAAATCTATTCTAACTCATTAACCCAGTTGAAATTTAGGTCTGTCATCTTAATATATCCTGCAGTACAAGGAAGAAGCTTTATAAAGCGACCCACCTTTCACGCTGCACCAGCCCTGGCCCGCTTGTGCTGACGGTGCGATTAGGTGTAGAGCATTTGCTTAAACTGAACTTCAGAGTTGATCACACCGCTTTAATGAGTCACATTGACATAATTCAGCACTTGAACTCAGCAGATCACTTTTAGTTACCAAAAGAGCTAAAGCATGTCAGTGGCATGATGCTTGCCAGGCGAGATCTAGGCCTCTAAGATAATTAAGGTATTTTAGTATGCAATTTACTGCCCTAGTATCTGAGGTCAGTAGAGTGTCCATTCTTTCTTTCTTCCAGCCTAAGTATACCTTTAAAGATAACTTGCATGAATTACTTTGGTCTCAGTTATTTGTCGCCACAGTTAAACACAAAAGGTTGCAGTGCTTTCTGTTTCCTTACTGAAAGTTTGCTTTGCTCTGCCTTCCTTTTTTTGTGTGTGTTGTTTGTTTGTTTTTTTCCCCCCGCAGACAGCTTTGCCAATGCCACCACACACACAAAGGGCTCTTTTAAGAAAAGATAAAAGTACTAAAAAAAAAAAAAAAAAAAAAAAATACAGTAAATTCTCCTTGAGAATTTATT
>NW_027533170.1:5361138-5387261 GCF_008692635.1 Crocuta crocuta
AAAAAACAAAAAAAAAAAAAAAAAAAAAAAGATTCAGGTAATTCTCCTTCAGCACTTTATTGTTGTTCAGAATGAAGTTTATGATGGCACATTTGCCCTGCAAATGTCTTAATGAGATTGTTCTGAATAAAAAAGCTCCTCATTTGTTGGAGAAAAACTCAAGTTTACCTGTGAGTCTAATGAGCTGGATCACTTGGGTTTTTGCTTCCATTTTATTCTGGGGGTTTTGATGTAATGGTATTTAAGGAGTCATCACTGCAAAGAATCACATTAGGTTTATTTCATCTTTATTCAGTACGAAACTCATAATGAACAGTAGTGAATAAAAAAGCATTATTAGACTTACTCTCTGGTTAAATAAATGAAGTTTAATTTTTTAAAAAGATCCTTATTTTACTAGGTCGTGAATTGAATTTCACCATTGAAAAGGGTGCAGAGGATATAAATGGTCCCTCTTCTGCTTTTCGATGAAGAGATTTTAAAATCATATTTACCACAGGCACATTTGATGGGATTATCACATCCCATATATTAGTAATTTGTGTAATATCACGCCACATATATTAGTAATTTGTGATTTAGACAAATATACTAGAAATCTCAGACATCAGTATTTTGAAATCATTTGCCTCTTCCCTTGTGGTATAAGAATTATATATGCATGAGTTACTTTTTTTAAAAAGAGAAACTCAAAGTATAGTAAATCTACACCAGTAGATCTCAGTACTTTGGGGGTAAACGATGAACAGTTGAATTTTTAAGTGATCTAACCTTTCCCCCTCTTTTTTGGGAGGGAGTCAGAAGGTTTACGTGCTCGTATAGTAACACACGCCTCACTGTACTTGACAGGCGAACTTGAATCGTACAACTTTAGTGGAACTAAGGATTTCCTCATGTACCATTTTCCACCACTAAATATTGATCACTTAGTTCAGTTCTTCAGGCTTGAGAACTGAAATACCGTATTTCAGTTTAGGGTACAATTCTGTGTTCGCCATCTAATGCCGTTTGGAGCTCTTGAAAAAGCAGTCACTTCGATGGCTGAGAATGGTCCATGATTTTATTTTGGAGGAGGTTGGTTAATAAACGTGACCTCAGACACTGTCAGGGCCTTTATCAGAAAGTATTCTCATAATCAGTCTTGACTGAATTAAAAAAAGTTCTTCAATTTGTGTTACTTTTTTTTTTTAACCACAAATGAGTACTTTAATACTTGATGAGCTAACTATACTCATGGGAGTGGAACTAAACTATACACTGTAGCATGGTGATGTTGGCTGGAGTTTATGCGTTTTGGTGACATTTCTGTACAAATGCCCTGCTAAGGCCTGCTGAATTTTCAGTGTTCTGCCATTGAACCTTCCTGGAAAAGAAATGGTCGTTTTACTCAGATTAGATACCAGTCTACTTTATAAATACAAGTAGATTATAGGCTTTAAAAAAGTCATTTTCTTATACATAAATCTGACATGGGCATAAAATCCAAATCATCAAAAAATATGATGCCCATAACGATTTTGAGGTTAAGCAGTTGCTCACTTACAAAGCAACTGCCTTAATGTATAATATTTTAGAGACCCCCATCTACTGTGACTTGGGAAGATTCTTTTAAGATTTGTACATGAAAAAGTAGCTCTGCAAAATCATTTTGCCCAGCTGAAGCCATAGGCTGAATTCTACAGGTAAAAGAATCCTTGGAATTACCAGAATTGTGGGAGCTAGATGAGATGATAACCATTTTCTTGCCCAATGTGACGGCAGCATTCTTGCTTGGAACTTTCACCGTTTTAGAGTTAGATCCTGGAGAAACTAATTGGTCGTCTTCCTTTCACTTCTCTCTTTTTTCTTTTCTTTCTTTCTTTCTTTCTTTTCTTTCTTTTCTTTCTTTTCTTTCTTTTCTTTCTTCCCTCATATATCACTGAACAACTAGTTTCTCCCTTTTGTCACTTCCCATTGCGTATTTTTCAGAAGAAGTACTGTATTCAGATGCCAGCCAATAAATAAATTGTCACATAATGGAAAATGATATGCCACAACATTCATTGTAAGGTTTAATAAAATTAAATTTGCACCAAATACAAGTGTATTCTTATTAACTCTTAAGACTTGAGGCTTTGATAGTGTGCTTCTGTTTCAAAACACCTCCTTGGTAATTTATGGTCAGAACTGTTAGAGGTAGCATTTATTGTTCATACTTTTGAGTAAAAAACAGACGGATTTCTACAGTTCTAGTTTCTTTTCCAGTGAAAACCACAGAAACGAAGATAGGAAAAGACTTCTGTTCAGTGCATGGGAGAGGGCTGCTTTTAACTTTTACTCTTAGTAAAAGTTAAAAGTATATCAGTGAGTTTGGTATTAGGTATCAGAAGGATGTCATAAATATATTACTGTGGAGGTAAATTCCATCAGCTTATTTCTGTCCTTTTTTTTTTCCTAATGCTTTTGAGAGAGAGAAAAAGTGGGGAAGGGCAGAAAGAGAGGGATACACAGAATCCAAAGTAGGCTCCAGGCTCTGAGCTGTCAGCACAGAGCATGATGCAGGGCTCAAACTCACAAACTGAGATCATATCCTGAGCAGGAGTCGGATTCTTAACCGACTGAGCCACCCCAGGTGCCCCTATTTCCATCACTTTTAAGTCATAAAATCTAAGCAGTCTTGTGTTCTTGTTATGTGTAAGTTTCTTAATAACAAAAAGTTTTAATAGGTCCAGAAAATGTTCCCGCTATAATTTCTAAACTCTAACCATAAATCAGAATACTGGTTTTTCCCCCCTTCTTGAATCATTAATCTTCCTTAACCAGCAACAAGTACAGGCTTTGTCTTCTTTTCTGACAGGTCCCTTTTAAACCTTTGTCCTCCTTAACCTTGGTTCTATGGCTTTGTCCTGACCACCACCGCCAATATTTAAGAGGAAATCTTACCAAATTTATAAGGATAAGAAAATTACATTGTTAAGGATTTGAACAAAAGTCTTAACGTCCCTAGAATACTGTTTCTTCAAGATACTTTCTATCCTTTTTTCCCCATCTCTGTACTGTCAGAACATTTTTTCTTCTTAGTCTTCATCTATTCTGCCCTTCCCCCTACTTTCCTCCCCTCTGACAAACACCAGTTTGTCCTCTGCATTTAAGAACCTTGTGTTTAGATTTAGATTTCACATAGAAGGTGAAATCATAATGGTATTTATCTTCCTCTGACTTATTTCACTTAGCACAATACCCTCCAGAATGTTCTTTCTTAAGTAATTTCAGGTTGTGGGATTTGTAAAATAATTGGTTCCTGGGTGTTGCCATGTTACCTTACATTTTATTGTAAAGGTACATTTAAATAAGATTTTCTCTTCTAAAATTAACTCACCTTTACCGAACTACTTCAATTTTGTTTTCCTAGTCTGATATAGTCTGATTTCAAAAGTAAATAGTTTCTCTGCCTTAAACATTGAAAAATTAAACTTCTGAAAGGATGCATTTAAGACGCATTCATATGGAAGAGAGATTTGATGAGTAGTTGTTCCACTAAGTCATTAATCACTTTGTACTTCAGTGTAAGTCAGGAAATGGAGTGGTTTAAAGTATTTGACATTATTGCCAAAAATAAAAATGGAAAAACAGTGATAAAGTCTCCCACAGAAAAACTATGGACAAAGCTTCTCAATAATCAGTCTCTTGTAATGTAAGGTCTACTTGGTTATTTTAGACCCACTTGCACCTTATTAAATCGACTCTTCCTTTTCTGAAAGACCAAACATAACTTTGTTAATGGCGTGTTTCCTTTGTTTACATAATAGAGAACCAGGGCGGATTGATCCTAGGGATGATATTTATCTTTAGAATCTTTTCATCCTTATAATTGGACATCTTTGTAGATGATAATATCCCTTATGATAATACTTATTTCTAAAACTTAGGCACCTTGATTCTGTTTTAAAAAATGTGTTTAATGTATTCATTAGAAGGGCTCAGCTGGAGACTTAGAAAACCAAAAAGAAAACCAGAATTACACCATAGCTTGAAATAACAGTCGTTTACAGACCATCCAGGAAAAAGTAAAAAGCACAGGGAGTGAGGCTAGATAGCCAGGGTCAGGGCTCTTACAGGGACACCTGCTCTGAGGACATGGCTTGTAGGTACTTGAAGGTTGTGGGTGTTTCCAGAATTGAGCAGCATGTGTTGACGAAGAGCTGCCAGTGCTGGACCCTCCTAGCAGGCTCTGCTCTGCGAGCTGGATGGTCCTGACATTCCATAGGGCAGGGTCCTTGTCCCCAAGGACGTCCAGCCAGCCGTGGCCGTGGGGGTTCCTCATGGGCACGCTGTGACAGGAGCCACTGCGGAGCCTCAGGGAGAGCTGCTACTGAATGTAACTGAGTGGGGCCTGTTTATGCTGGAGTGTTAAGGGTTAAGTAGGCATCTTCCCTATGCCCTTTCAGGGTCTTGATACAGATTTGAATGATAAATACTGTTCATTTTACAGACGAAACTTAAAAATCAGGAAGATTTTTAGGATATTTAAGCATAACTTAAAAAATTTGGAGTCATTTTGTATTTAGAGAAAAGTTGCAAAGGTGGTATACAGAGGAGTTCCTGTAGCCCCATCAACATCTGATGGATGTGGTAACTGCTTATGAAAACATAGTTTGTCAAAGCTAAGTCAACATTGGTACGATACAGTTAGCCCAGTCTACACACTTGATTTGTATTTCACAGTTTTCCCACTAAAGTCCTTTTTCTGTTCTTAGACCCAGCCTCAGATACCAGCATTGCACCTGGTCATCACGTCTCCTTAGTCTTTAATGGTTTCTCCATCTTCCATTGTTTTCCTAAACTTTAACATGTTTTTCTTTTTTTAATGTTTTATTTATTTCTAGGAAAGAGAGAGACAGCGTGAGCAGGGGAGGGTCAGAGAGAGCGGGAGTCACAGACTCTGAAACAGGCTCCAGGCTCTGAGCTGGCAGTCAGCACAGAGCCCGGCGCGGGGCTCGAACCCACGAATAGCGAGATCATGACCTAAGCGAAAGTCGGACGCTTAACCAACTAAACCACCCAGGTGCCCCTAAACCTTAACATGTTTTAAGAGGACCAATCAGATATTTTTTTAGAAAGTCCCATCAATTCGGATCTGATATTTTCTCACGTTTTATTGGGCTTGCCATCTTCTGGGGAAGAATACCACAGAGGTGATGTACCCTTCTCATTAGCTCACATCAGGGGTACGTGATGCCAACGTGACTTGCCCCTGGTGATCTTAATCTTGAACATTTGGTTGAGATGGTGTCTGCCAGGTTCTTTTTTCTGTTGGAGAGTTACTTCTTCCATTCCATGTGCTATGATTTGGAAGTGAGTCACTAAGCCTAAGTCCTGCTCAAGAAGAAGACGAATTAAGTTCCCCGTCCAAGAGGGCAACAGCTCCATATATTATTTGGAATTCTTTATGGAGGGGAGATTTGTCCCTTTTCCCTCATCCAGCCATGGGTCAGTATAGGCTCATGCATGTGTATTTCATTTGAGTGTGTGCTGCAGTCAATTACTGTAATTAATGTTAATTGCTCAGATGGTTCTAGCTTTGGCCACTGGGAGCCATGTCCTTTTGAATTTTTTCTCTTTAGGCTTCCTTCCTTTCTGGCACAACAAAATATTCCAGGTTCATCTTGTGTTTCTCTGCCCCAGCCCTAGCATCAGCCATTTCTCCAAAGAGCCCTGTTCTTTTTATTGGGGAATGGAATTTGTTTACTTTTTACGTTTTATTTATTTGAGAGATACAGAGACAGCATGAGTGGGTAAGGGGCAGACAGAGAGGGAGAGAGAGAATCCCAAGCGGGCTCCGCGCCACCAGCACAGAGCCGGACGCGGGGCTGGAACCCACAAAACCGTGAGATCATGATGGAAACGAAGAGTCAGACGCTTTACCAACTGAGCCCCCCACGTGTCCCAGGGAATGGTATTTAGAACTTGATGGTTGGATGTACTCCTTGAAGGTATAGGGACCCCAATACAGACACATCTCTGCAATTACTTCTGTCTGTAGTGCCTAAAATTAGCGCGGGTTCATCCTTCTGTCTCCCAGCTTCTCATGCAGCACTGGAGACGATTCATTCCAGCTTTCTTTGCTTCCTTTGCATATTCCTTTGCTTATTTGCACTTGTCTGTCAGTGAGAACCCTAACTCCTATTATCTATATTTTTTTTACTTACTTTTTTCAACCCTGGTATATATATGAAGTAGTTTCAGAATTGCTAACCAGTACCCTTGCGAGAAATTTACCTACTAGAACACGGTGCTTATATACATGGCTTTTCTCTATTCCATTTTATTCTTAGCCTTGCAGCATCCAGTCAGATTACCATTTTCCAAGGTTACTTAAGGCAACACCTTTCATCCTGAACAAAACTTCCGTGTGATACAAGGTTCTGACGACAAGCAATGGCTCACCATCAAAAGGCGAGGAAATGTTTAAGAGACATCATGTAGAAAATGTTCAAGTCAAAACATACACAGTTATGTTAAATGTATACATTTAACTAAAACTGTTCTCCCCATCTCAGCTGACTGTTCAGCACATCTGACTCCTGTGTCTTTTCACTGCTTTTGCTGATTGCCTCACCATTGTAATGTCAAACGTGGAAATTGCGATTGCTAAAATAGAATCACAAGTTCCAGTTGGCCAAAAGAGTCTTCCTGCCATTTTGAGTGGGCCCAAAAGTGGAAGTGATTGATGTTTGAGGGTTGTTTGGAGTAGGGAGCAAGGTCAGGGGAGAGTCTTTCTTCTAATTATCTTTTCAAGGGTATTTATTAAAATGCTGTTATTCTCCCTGATTATATTACTCAACCACCTTAATTAATGTGTGCTAAAAGCCAAAATAAGAGAATTGCTAGTAACCCTTGTAACACCTCGTGGCATGCTCTGTATTGACTGCCCTGGCTTTTCTTCAGGCCCCAACTGTGTATGCCATGTACACACCATGACCTGAAGGGATACTGTTGGGTCTGACTATCAGAAACTAAACTCCTCGGGGTGCCTGGGTTCATCCAGTTAAGCGTGTGACTCTTGGTTGCTGTGTTGGCCGTGATCTCACGGTTCACAAGTTTGAGCCCCACGTCCGCTCTACGCTGACAGTGCAGAGGCTGCTCTTTCTCCCTCTCTCCCCCTCATGCTCGCTCTCTCTCTCTCAAAATAAATTTTAGAAACTTAAAAAAAAAAAAAAAGAACTTAAACTCCTCTAGCCTGCCAATGCACTTGAAAGGTTAAGGGAAAGTCTTTTCGGCTGAAGAAAAATAAATTGGGGGGGGAGGGAGTCGCGGAATTTATCACATAAATTCACACTCTCAGTGAATTTGTTGACCATCACGCACTATGGACTGAGCCAGGGATATAAACATTCCTAATCCAGCCCTCCCATTGAAGAGTGAACAGTGTTTTGGGGGGAAGGCAAACAAAGCTAATTTTCAACTGTTCCGGCTTTTTCTGACTTTTAGGCTTAATAAGAATTGAGATAGATCTTGAATTAAAATTGCTTCTAAATTACACTGTGCACCTCCGCTCTCCCCTCCCCCCTTCAAACCATAGTTCACATTGTTAGGACTGGCTGTCTGTTTCATCTTTTTTTAAAAAAATATTTATTTTTGAGAGAGAGTGAGCAAGAAGGGGAGGGGCAGAGAGAGAGGGAAACAGAGGATCTGAAGGGGGCTCTGTGCTGACAGCAGCAAGCTGGATGTGGAGCTTGAACTCATGAACCATCAGATCCTGACTAGAGCTGAAGTCAGATGCTTAACCGACTGAGCCACCCAGGTGCCCCTCTATTTCATCTTTTTATCGAAATGAGGTTTAGAGGGAAAGTACATAGTCCACTGAGAGAATTCTCTTCATCTTTTTGACGTTGTTATTTGTGCTAAAATTTGTACTTCATATCTTCAATGTGTACTTTTTCTTACATAAAATTGTAGGAGCTACCCTTTGTGTGTACGTGTGTGTGTGCACGTGCAAGCACACGCAAGTGACCTTTTTTTTTTGTATTCTGAACTCATTGCATCTGGCCCATACTGAGCATTCAGAATGTGTGCTCACCAGGACCGAAAGCTGTTACCAGGTTCCGTAACAAGATCTGTTCTCTGTAGTCTGAAATTTCAGAGAAAAAAAAAATTTTTTTAACTAAGATAGAATTAGAAGAAGAATAAAGTGAGGGATGGAAAAATACATCTTATAGTTTTAACCTTTCTTTAATCTTTTAAGCCATTTATAACTACTTTTTAAAAAAATCTTGAGGGGCGCCTGTGTGGCTCATTCGGTTGAGCATCCGACTCCAGCTTAGGTCATGATCTCCTGTTTCGTGAGTTTGAGCCCAGCATCGGGCTCTGTGCTGACAGCTCAGAGCCTGGAGCCTGCTTCAGATTCTCTGTCTTCCACTCTCTCTGCCCCTCTCCTGCTCACAGTCTGTCTCTCTCTGAAAAAGAAATAAATGTTAAAAATAATTTAAAGATGTTTGTTACCAGCTCTTATATGGACAGCGTTCCCCCTCAGCATTTCAAAGACATTGTCCCCTTGTCTTCTGGTCTCTAATGTTGCTGAGAAGTCCTGTCATTCTTGGTTCCATTGTGGTTGACTGGTTTGGGTTTTATTTTTTCTTCCCTCATTTGAGATGTTCTGTCTTCAATGTTTTGCAGTTTCTTTATGATGTGACTAGGTTGGGATTTATTTATTTATCCTCCTTATGACAGGATATGATTCTTCAATCTGCAGACTCATGTCTTTCTTCAGTTCTGGAAAGTCGTCATCGTTGTATCTTTGTGTGTTGTCTCTTCCTCGCTCCTCTGTATTCTTTCCTTGAGGAACTCCTGTTGGACATATTGTTGGACTTTTTTGAATTCTTCTTTGCCTCTTACCTTTCCTTACCTCTTCACTGTCTCTATCCCAGACTCTGTAGTCTTCCTGAGCCATTCTTCTAGTCACTAATTCTCCTATCTCCTAGATAAATCTGCTGTCCAACCTATTGACTTTTTAATTTCTGCTGCCTCTGTTTTTATTTCCAGAAGCTCTCTTTGGTTCAAGCATTCTTGCTCCTTATTCAGTTTCTCCCTGTCATCATGTTAATGTTCCTATTTTATGATTCCTTTTAGTTAGACTGTCTTCAAGTTCATGGCGTGTTAATTCTCCTGCGCATGGTGCTTTGTCTTGGTCATGCCTCCTTTCCTCCCAGAGGTTGTAATTTTACTTTTATAGCTCTCCTCATCAGGTTGGTGCAAGACCTATGTGTCCAGGGAATATTCCTACAGAGCAACCAGGGCCCAAGGGGTTCCAGAATTCATTTTTACAGTAAAGTTTCAGCTTGAGCATTCTATATGAAGAAGGTGAAGTTAATTTGGAATCTGTGTGCAACATGTGGGCCTTGTTAGTTTCACGGGAGAACATTTTGTTATTTAACGTGATGCCGAGGAAGGGTCAGTCATCAAGTCACTAGACCGGAAAGCTGAGGTCTTCTTGGCTTTTTTTTCTTGGCTTTTCTGCCTTAAGGAAGAGCCTTTCTAGGGTTCCTGACATTGTGGATAGAATTCAGTTCTAGCCCCTGGTCTAACTGGGACTCAGGAGATGTTTCGGTAGATGCTGAAGCCTTAGTTCCTGGCCATTAGACACCCCTATCCCCATTCATATTGGTACTAGCTTATGCCCTTACGCTCTGGCTTTGAATTCTCCTCTTCATTTCTGAAACGTAAGTTTTTCTTTCTTTCAAGCTTGGCTATATAATTTGAAAGCGTGGCGGGGAGCGGGTGGATTTATCTGCCATCTCCAGGTATTTGTCGTTAGAGAGTTCTAGGCAAGACCACCAGCCTCATTTCAAACTGATGGGTCACATGTCCAAGAGTTATTAAAAGGGTTTCAACTTTACAAGAGGTGAGTCAAGGTCATTCTTATATTGATATTCTTAGTTAACGCTTTGTTAACAGATCCGAAAAGCATAGAATGATAATTATGCTGAGAGTCCTATACGACCTTGGGAATGCCCATGGGATTCGCTTCTGAATGTGGACCTTGTGTTTCCTCTGCCACAATAGAAAACAAAGTTGCTTAGAGCAACCTGCAATGAGGCCAAGATTTGAGTCTGAGAGTCTTTTGAGCCACAGAGAGGTCTGCATTTTGTAGTCACAGACTGTAGGAGACCTAGCTCAAGTAAACCTTTCTGCAACGTCCAGGGTAAAAGAGAAGGTGAAGGTTTATCTAGTGCACTTTCTCTACTTTACGAGAAAAATTCACTCATGGGTTATGCTGGTGCACAAGTACACATTTTATTTTATTTTTTTAATGTTTATTTATTTTTGAAAGAGAGCAAGAGCAGGGTAGGGGCAGAGAGAGAGGGAGACAGAGAAGCAGAAGCAGGCTCCAGGCTCTGAGCTAGCTGTCAGCACAGAGCCCAACATGGGGCTCGAATCCACGCACCATGAGATCATGACCTGAGCCGAAGTCAGCCGCTTAACCGACTGAGCCAGCCAGGCGCCCCATCTAATGATTTTTTAAGAGAATGTCATACACCTCTAACAATGGACTGTTATCTCAAGGTAGCTAAAAGAAGAAATGCATATTTAATAGATCTTTCATCCTTCCATTTAGGCTGGAATTCCAGCATCCCATTTAGTGTGTGTGTGTGTGTGTGTGTTTTATAGAGAGAGTGAGAGCTACAGCTATATCTATATAGAAACAAACATACACAGACATAGAGAGAGAGAGAGATCCCTCCCAAAACACTATTCAATATAGAGCTAAACAGTAATGCACTTTGTTGGGTTGTGTGAACAGCATACCAAATAGTACGTTTGCTGAGTGTTCGTGCTGAAGTTAAGGAATGGCCTATTAAATTATAATGACAAGGCTGTTTTTAGTCATAGAATATGATAGCCAGCCAAATGTCAGATGTCTAAGAAAAAATGAGGCCCATCAGAAGGGAACGCACTTTAAATAATTGTGACCACATTTGTTTTGCTTGCTAGTTTCCTAGTTACACACAGCACACGACAGAATCGCAGACACACCGAGATGATGGAGTCAATGTCCCTTATTATCAAACAGCTGAGAAAATAGTTTGGCTCTGGTGGTTGAGACATGGATCTATTCACAAACTAAGTCAAAGCCCTCTGGAGTTGTTTTGTTTGTTTGGGTTTTTTACGGCACTAGATTCATTCAATATATCTTCTCTGTAACATACAGTTACAGCATTAAAGCGTTTAGGATTAATTATACATGTGTTCATGTGTCTTAGGTAACTACTGAATGCTCCCTTTTCTAGAAATGTAAAATTGCATGTGGTTTTATTTATTCACTCAGTTAGATTCAGCAAACTAGGTCAAAGGTAGTGATGAGCAGAACACAAAATAACAAAGGGAACTAAGGAGTAAAATATTAGAGACTAAAGATTAATGTATTACTTAAGTGCACGAGGCTATTATTCGCTGTGTGACCTTGAGGTGGTTACTTTCCTTTTCGAAGCCTCCGTTCTAAGCTAATGAGAATTAGTAATACCTATCTTACACAGATTTTATGAGGAGTCAAAAAAGCACTTAACATGCTAAGTAGACCACCTAGCACCTAATAATTTCTTAATGTAGTAGCTTGTATTAGCATCTGGTAGAAAAACAGATGAGAAGATAAATAGTAAATTTACTTGGATTTTAACCTTTCAGTGACCATGACACACACAGTGAGCTTATTGTGTCCTTGATCAAAAATGTAGACTTTTTGTTTTCTGAAATCTAGACAATAAAACTGAAGAGGGCAGCTGGTACTGGAAACTATTAAGTTATACTCTCCCGAAAGATCAACTTGGAGGTAGTAACAGGAAAGAGCTCGGCATCAGAAAAGCTTCATTCTTAATTTTGAATCAGGCAGAGCAAGCTTGGGAGACCGAGTACATTAACATTCTGCAACACCTTTAAAAATAAGCCCCATCACAGCAGGTGCTGGCATGAGAAATGTGCTCAGCTTTTCAAAAGCTTGACTTTGAAGGGTCTCAATTGTATTGTCTTTCAGAGGTGGAGAACTGATTTCTAATTGTGCCTCTCTGGGGAAATTGGCCACATTTTCAGTATTATGAACAGGCCCCTAATGCCCAAAGGGAATTATGTTCTGGCTTTTATTGCCTGTGGGAGGGGTGTTGCTAAGAAACAGAATTCCTGATACATTCTCAGGAAAGCAGCCTGTCATTTTAGTGATGCACTGAGAATAAAATGCAGCACAGGCAATGTGTTTGGAAAATCTAAAGCTGTTACTATCCAAATAAGACCCTATCTCTGGCTGATTAGGCATAACTCAGCTGATTATGTGCGGCTAAGAAAACACACCTCAAAAGCCTGTATATTGATGCTCGAAAAGTATATATGACATGTGGAATCTTTTTTTTCTTTTAATTTATTTATTTTGAGAGAGAGAGGGGGAGAGAGAGCACGAGCGGGTGAGGGGCAGAGAGGAGAAGGAGACAAAAAATCCCAAGCAGGCTCCACACTGTCAGCGCAGAGCCTCAGGCGGGGCTCGAACTCATGAACCACGAGATCATGAATTGAACCAAGCATTGGATGCTTAACCAACTGAGCCACCCAGGCGCCCCAGCATGCAGAATCCTCCTTTCCTGACTCCTGACTGCCTGAAGGACAAGGGGAAACTGAGCCACAGAGTTGGCAGGATGGGAAGATAACTAGCATTGTGCACCGACTGCCCCGGCATAGCCTGGGAGGTGGGCAGCCTTACCTCTCCTGTACAGACCAGGGAATCGGCTCACCGGAAACTGGACCAGAGTCACCAGGCTGTGACAATCAGTGTGCTTAACTTCAGACCCGACTCAGGTTACAAAGTTCCTGCCATTACCTTTCCCACTGATCCGCCCCCGCCCCCCACGCCGCTTTTAGAGATTTGTAGGGTCAGCATTAGGCCACAGCAGCTGAGGGGAGTGGGAAGATTCTGGACCGTCAAGACACAGGCCTGGATGTCTCAGATGGCCTTGAGCTCTGGTTGCCTTTGCTAAAGAGCGGCCTCTGTCACGCCCTCAAGTGACTGTGCCTTCTTGCCAAAGACCTGAGGTACAGAGGGGAAGGAGTTGCTGCCAGTCTTTCAGGGACCCTGCAGTGTAGTATGATAAAGGAGCCCTCGCGAAGTGATCAAGGCCTCCAGGGTCCCTTCCACCTGCACCTCTGCTATTCCACCATGCTCTCAGAGGACTCCCCTGTTAGGATGACTGGGCTCATAACTGGCTCATGGGAGGGGCACCCAGGGGGCTCAGTCGGTTGAGCATCCAACGTTGGCTCAGGTCATGATCTGCGGTTCATGGGTTCAAGCCCCGCGTCGGGCTCTGTGCTGACAGCTCAGAGCCTGGAGCCTGCTTCAGATTCTGTGTGTGTGTGTCTCTCTCTCTCTGCCCTTCCTCTGCTCGCCCTCTGCCTGTCTCTCTCATAAAAAATAAATAAACATTAAAAAAATAGCTCACGGGGAAACAACAACAACCTTGTAGTCTGAAGTAAGAGAATTCATTCCTCCGACGAGTCCTGACTGAGAGCTTACAGTGACACAGGGCGTCCCAGGATCAGGGGGATGGGAAACAGGGCACACCAAGTTCCCATCCTCGCGGCGCTTACCTTCCAATGGAAGACTGACATCCATAAAATAATTTCAGACAGTAGTACGCACCCTGCAGGAGAGAGGTACAGGGCAACGAGGAGGGATAGAGGGGGAGCAGGGACGGGACCGAGCTGGCAGTTTAGGACGGGCAATCTATCCCTACCGCAGCTCCAAGGATCTGCCATCTGCACTGAGATGGAAGAGAGAGAGAGACAGAGGAAGGGGGGAGCTGTCCAGCCTTCGGGAGACAGACAGCATGACAAGGCTCTGAGGCAGGGCTCCAGCTTGCTTATTTAAGGAATGGTGAGGTCACGTAGCTGAGGAGTGGGACAGGCTGTCAGGTGCGTCGCATCCGGCCGTGGTGGCCGTCGGTGGGTAAGTTTGGATTTTATTCTGGGTGTGACGGCATGCCGTCAGAGAGGCCTGACCTCAGGTCCACACGAGGTATGTTACTGAAAGATAACTGGCTGCTGCCTGGAGAAATGGCGGTTGGTTTTTTATTTTATTTTATTTTATTTTTTATCTGAGAGAGAGAGAAAGAGCAAGAGCAAGCAGTGGAGAGAGGCAGAGGGAGAGAGGAAGAGAATCAAGCAGGCACAGAGCCCGATCCTAGGGCTCGATCCTACAACCCTGGGATCATGACCTGGGCTGAAATAAAGGTCAGGGGCTCAGCAGACTGAGCCACCAGGGGCCCAGAGAAGGGGTGGTTGTGAGTGGGGGCTGGGAGATTATTTTAGGTTTATTTATTTATTTTGAGAGAGAGAGAGAGAGAGAGAGAATATCCCAACCAGGCTCCACACTATCAGTGCAGAGCCAGATGCAGGGCCCAAACTCACGAAACCGTGAGATCATGACCTGAGCTGAAAGCAAGGTACTTTCACCGACTGAAGCACCCAAGTGCCCCCAGAAGGGGTGGTCGTGAGTGGGGACTGAAGAACTTGAGGAGGCTCTTCCGACAGTCCAGATGCTAGAGAGTCGTAGCTGCCCCCAAGGCACCGGTAACAGAGACAGAAGGAGAAGGGTGCAAGCTCAGGTTGAAAGGCAGGTCCTAAAGGATGGCTGGTGGGTCAGATGGCACGTGGGAGGGCAGGATGGCCAGGGGGCTCTAAACATAGCGCTTGGCAGCTTGTCACTTCCTCAGCAGTTAACAAAACAAAACCCACCCTTGCTGACGGCTCCTTGTTATCCCTGCCACACGGTGAAACACAGCACCCGAGGCGAGTGACAGTCCCCCAATGCGCTTGTGAGCAGACATTGGGATTTTAAAAGCTTTACAATGTTTTCTCTTAAATTACCATGGTAATTTTTGTCTCACAAAGGGAAGAGCAAATATTCCCTTAGCTGTCAGAATCTTTAAAAGGGAAGAAAGAAAAAAAAAACCCAAATGCAGAAATAGATGAACTCTGCAAATGGCATTGGTTCAGAGAGAAAATAAAAACCAAACCCACAATGAAAAAGCCAATTTAAAAACTGTTAGCCTATTGAGAGACTCATGGGAGGAAACAGTAAGACAGTCTAACCATCCATGTTTTGAGTACCCATTTCTCCCTAAAATAACAGGAGTGCAGAAGGAGGCGGGAAGTAATAATATTCAACTGATGCGTCTCTAACGAGTGTGTGGATTTAGGTACAGGTGTACAAAGGAAGCACGTGACATGCACACCATGAAAAGTAGATGAAAAGAACTTTCCAGGTAATGAGAAAGGGAGATGGCACGTACATTGAATGGCACATAGAATATTCCCTCCTGTGTGAATTCAAGACAACCTCTGTGCAGTCACCATTCCTGATGGCTAAGTCGATGCAGAGCCCAAGAAGTTTCTTTCCTTTTCTTTTCTTTTCTTTTCTTTTCTTTTCTTTTCTTTTCTTTTCTTTTCTTTTCTTTTCTTTTCTTTTCTTCTTAATGTTTATTTAATTTTGAGAGACAGAGAGAGAGACACCACGAGTGGGGGAGGGTCACAGAGAGAGGGAGACACAGAATCCGACAGCAGCTCTGAGCTGTCAGCACAGAGCCCAACACGGGGCTCGATCTCACGCACCATCCATTCTTGCCTTCTGGTAGCAGCTTCGTGATTCTCTTGGTAGACTCGCCCTTCTTCTGTGGGTTTTGTCCCTAGTGGGACTGTTGTGCTAACATTCAGTAAGGTAGGGCAATCAAGTGCTCTGTCCCTGTGGTTGGGGGCTTCTGTCCAGAGGTCAGCCTGGTTCAAGCCAAATGCTGTGTTGAGAAGTGCTGTGAAGAGATCAAAGTGGGCTTTGGGGATAGAGGTTGAGGAGAAAGGGGGACATACAGGGTGGTTAGGGAAGACCTTATAAGGTGGTGACATTGAAGCTGAGACACAAATGCCATGAAGGAGAGAGCCATCTTGAAGTTTTGGGGACAGAGTCTTTCAGACACAGGCTATGGCAAATGTAAACACTTCGAGGTGGGGACCAGGTTAGATGCTCCAGGAAGAGCAGGGAGGCCAGGGAGGGTGAGCCTTAGGACATAAAGTCAGAGAGACATGCAGAAGCACCCATGGTGCTTTGGAGACCCTGGGGAGGAGTCAGGATATTATTTGGAGCAAAACAGGAAACCACAGGAGGGTATTGAGGACAGGGGTTGTGTGATCAGGTTCATGGCTTAGAAATGCCACTCAGAGCTCTAGGGAGAAGAAGGGGAGGGGAACAAAGAGAAGAAGCAGAGAGCAACAGTGAAGATGATTGGAAGTGGACGGATGCGGGATCTATTCTGGAGGAGCAGATAGGGCTTGGAGGCTGGATATGAAGGAAGAAGGAAGGATGCCTTCTAGGTTTTGAGCCTGGGCAGCTGGGTGAACAGTGGTGCCGTTAATCAAGATGGCAGAGTGAAGGAAGAGAGGTAGTGGAGGGTAGAGTTCCATTTCGGATATGTTAAATTTGGGATCTTTGTGGACATCCCAGAACAAATGTGAGGTGCAGGCCAGTCTGCAACTCCAGGGAGTTGCGCTGGATATAAAGCCATCAGTTTATACAGGATAATATTTTTTAAAAAATTTTAACCTTTATTCATTTTTGAGAGATGGAGAGAGACAGAGTGCAAGCAGGGGAGGGGCAGAGAGAGAGGGAGACACAGGATGTGAAGCAGGCTCCAGGCTCTGAGCTGTCAAAACAGAGCCCGATGCAGGGCCCAAACCCATGAACCTCACCTGAGCCTGGACACTCAACAGACTGAGCCACCCAGATGCCCCGAGCCCACTTTTTAGCTAGAAGCATAGAACCCTGAAAGGGAACCCTAGAGGCTGGCCAGACTGGTCTCCATCCAGCATTGATTTTTCAGTCTCTGCTTAAATACTCCAGTGCTAGGGAGCTCAATGTGACAAATAAGCCCACTGACCCGATCAAAGGAGGGACATGGAGACTCAGAGCACAGTGAAGAGAGGCTTTAATCAACGTTCTTGCAAGAGCAGGTGTCTGATGGACAGGCATGCTCAGGGGCAGTTCTACTAGACAGTTTATCTCCTAGTGTGCAAGTCCCTCCCCTGCTTCCTCACTGGCTGAGTCCGACTGGGTTACAGTCTTATTTGAACGCCGCCTATACCCATGGGAGGCAAAAAGTAGTCTGTAACAAACGTACATTCCCTGAGGTGACGCAGAGACTTCAGTCTCTCCTCCCTTTTATCTCTGGCTCATGCTTATTGCAAAGCCAGTGAAAATAAGCGCTCGAAATGGAGAGGGGAAGAAGAAGAACCAGGAAGTGAAGTGTCTAAAGGTTTAGGACCACACTTGGGGGTGGGGGTGGGGATGGTCTGTTCATATTTCCAGTAGGTTATAAACCTGTTCACTGGACAGCACAGCTTCTATTTAGTATTTCTGAAAATGAATCATCTCCCTTACTTTTCACACACAATACTTTGTAAGATAAAAAGTCCTATGAATGCTAGTCTCTGTTTATTTTTTTTTTAATGTTTTTATTTATTTCTAGGAGAGAGAGAGAGACAGCGTGAGCAGGGGAGGGTCAGAGAGAGAGGGAGTCACAGACTCTGAAACAGGCTCCAGGCTCTGAGCTGGCAGTCAGCACAGAGCCCAATGCAGGGCTCGAACCCACGAACCGTGAGATCATGACCTAAGCGAAAGTCGGACACTTAACCGACTAAGCCACCCAGGCGCCCTGCTAGTCTCTGTTTATTAACAAAAGCGAAAAGTTATTATTATATTGAACAACAGTCTTCCCCAGGGTGCTCGACTGTCTCTCAGTCGAGAGAGACTGCCCCCGCCTATAGTAAGAATGCTAACTCGGGACACACCACCCCCTGTACGGATGGCTGCATCGGTTCTAGAGCATTGCAGGGTTTGGGGGGAGCTCTGTCAGTCCCAGGATACAAGGCTTTTCCTCCCCAGGGCACAGAAATGCTACCCAAGTAGTTGGATCAGGAGGGATTCCAGGGTTCTCTCTCTGCAACCTCTTATCTCTGATCTTGCAAGCTGGCTTCCATCAGAGCCTGAGGGCTGTCCGCCCCGTCTGTGTATGTCTGAACCCAACAGTAAACATGCTTCCTCTTTTTTTTGGGGGGGGGGGTCAACCTACATTTAGGTCAGTAGATGTAAACTCCACTTAATATTAAGTCCGCAATTTCATGGGATTAAGTTGCAACCTAGCCATAGATACACAGAACTATTTCCTTTGTAAATGAATCTCCTAAATGTAAACCACATACCAGAGGCTGCCCAGACAGGTGTTCCCTGTGTTGGGTGGAGAGGCACATCTCAGAATGCAGTGTAGACGCCACTCTGCTGAGAATCTTTGGTTGGAAATGACCACAAGCCTAGGAGAGAATATTCCCAGGCCTCTAAAGAAAGAGGGTTCATACATGGTTTGTCTCAACCTCTAAAGAGCTCAATGCTTGATAGAAATAGTTCTTGGGGTGCCTGGGTGACTCAGTCGGTTAAGCTGCTGAATTTGAGTCAGGTCATGAACTCAAGGTTTGTGGGCTTGAGGCCCACATTGGGCTCTGTGCTGACAGCTCAGAGCCTGGAGCCTGCTTCAGATTCTGTGTCTCCCTCTCTCTCTGCCCCTTCCTTGCTCACATGCTATCTCTCTCTGTCTTTCAAAAATAAATAAAAACATTAACAAATTTTTCTAAAAAGTTAAAAAGAGCAAGTAGTTCTTGGTGGGGGGCTGGCTCTTATATTCAGACATGGCTAGGCAGCCCCCCTATCTTTTTAAAATTTTTTTAATGTTTCATTTATTTCTGAGAGAGACAGAGAGAGAGACAGCGTGAGCAGGGGAGGGTAAGAGAGGAGAGAGACACAGAATCTGAAGCAGGCTCCAGGCTCTGAGCTGTCAGCACAGAGCCCGACGTGGGGCTGGAACCCACGAACTGTGAGATCATGACCTGAGCCGAAGTCGGAGGCTTAATCGACTGAGCCACCCAGGCGCCTCCACACCCTCCCCCAATCTTTTTAGCCTGCTGTTTACAAATACTAAGACGTAACATTATAGACTGAATGTTTGTAGACCCCATTGTGATGGTATTTAGAGATGAGGCCTTTGGAAAGTGGATAGGTCTTAAGGGCCAAGCCTCAGGAATGGGATTAGTGTCTTTGCAAAGAAACCTCAGAGAGCTTGCTTTTTCCCTCTGCCAAGTGAGGACCCTGGGAGAAGAAGCCATCAATCAGGAAGCGGGTTCTCACCAGATGCTGAATGTGCTGGTGCCTTGACCTTGGACTTCCAGCCTCCAGAAATGTGAGGAATGAATCTCTCTTGTTTATAAGCCACCCAGCCCAGTGGTATTTCATGATAGCAGCCCAAATGGACTGGTACACATAAGGTCTTTTGTCCTGCTTTGTTTCATTAGAAAATTCAGTCACTGTGAGTTTTTTGATGTGTTTTAATCCCGAGGAGGACTTTGTTACAGAAATATGCACAAGTGATAATTTTGGTCACTGGGTTACATATTAAGAAATTGAGGACATCACCAAACTGACATTCTCAGCAAACTTTAACAACTCCGTGCGTGCATCTTTGTCTTTCTTCCCTCTGATGCAATATTCTTCTTTCACCTCTTGACCAACTCCTCACGCCCTCTCACAGTAACAAAGTTCATGCATCCAAGAATCACATGTGCCGGGCTCTTGGGTGGCCCAGTCGGTTAGGACTCTTGATTTTGGCTCAGGTCATGATCTCAGGGTTGTGAAATCGAGCCCCTAATTGGGCTCCTCATGGGGTGGGAAGCCTGCTTAAGATTCTCTTTCTCCCTCTCTCTCTGTCCCTCCCATTTGCATACTCTCCGCCCCTCCCCTTTCTCTCTCCTGAAAAGAATCACGTATGTACATTTGCATTCACATTTCCTACCTTACAAAATGAGTCGTTTCTCTTAACATAAATACCTCTAACAACACTTTATGCCTTTTGTAGTATTTGTGATGACATCGTTTGTTAACCAAACGTTGTTCATTCAGTTGTGAACTTTTTGAGAAAAGGATCGTATCTCAGACACAGGTTCCCGTGTTTTAGATACCATCTTGTAACTAATGAACCATAGATACTTACGGAAGGGGTGAAAATTTTAGATGTGTTAAAAAGAAATATCTATATACTGATAGATCATTTGAGAGTAGATTGTTCTGTCTTTAAAAAGGAGTAAATACATAGTATATGCATAATTTTGAAAGTCTGGAAAAAACGAGTATCATTACCATTCCACTCTCCAGAAGTAACAACCACTGACATTTCGGTGTGTTTGCTTGGGTGTCTGATTCCTAGAACCATCCCATCAAACCTTTATTTAAATCAAACTTTCCTTGTGCTGTTTCCAGCTCCTATCTCACAGCAATGATCTATTAATGGACAAAAAGAAGCTAACGTGATTTTTTAAAAGTTTTTTTTTCATGTCTATTTATTTATTTTGAGAGAGAGAACAAACAAGGGAGGGGCAGAGAGAGAGAGAGAGATTGAGAGAGAGAGAGAATCCCAAGCAGGCTCCATGCTGTCAGCACAGAGCCTGACATGGGGCTCTAGCCCACAAACTGTGAGCTCACGACCTGAGCCACATATCAAGAGTCAGATGCTTAACTGACTGAGCCACCCAGGCGTCCCCAGTCTGAAGAAATATTTTGATGATCAAAACACCAAGAAGAACAGATACTCAGGGGTAAAAAAAAAGATGGTTTTTAAGTTGAAAACATTTAGCTTGATGAAAACCCTCAGAGTAACACCCTTATATTTTCCTTACTGGCCCCTGGTGAAACATGTTCTTAGAAAGCTACTGGAGTGTCGTGGGTGTGCCGGGGGTCAGCAGCCTTCAGCCCGTCACTGACCGTTACTCTTTTTTTCCTGGTTCTCAACTTCCATTTACTTATTTATTTGTTTACTTATTTATTTTTATTATCGAAGTATAGTAGACTAAGAATTATATTAATTTCAGGTATACAAGATACGGATTTTACAGTTCCATACATTACTCAGTGTTCACCATGATAAGTAGTTACCACACCATGTTATTACAGTATTATTGGCTACATTCCCGGTGCTTGTACTTTTCATCTCTGCGATTTACTTATTTTATGACTGGAAGCACGTACCTCCTCATCCCCTTCATCTATTTCATGCATCTCCTCACCGGCCTCCCCTCTGGTCTCACCACCAGTTTGTTCTCAGTATTTATGAGTCTGATTGTTTTTTCTTTGTTTTGTTTTTTAGATTCCACGTATAAGTGAAATCATATGGCATTTGTCTTTCTCTGTCTGACTTATTTCACTTAGCCTAATACCCTCTAGATCCATCCATGCTGTCATAAATGACAAGATCTCATTCTTTATTATGGCTGAGTAATGTTCCATTGTGTGTGTGTGTGTGTGTACCTATATACATATATTCTACATCTTATATAATATATACATATATCACATTTTCTTTACCTGTTCATCTATCAATGGGTACTTAGGCTGCTTCTAACCTTGGTTACTGTAAATCATGCCACAATAAACACAGGAGTACAGATTTTCAGACTGCCATGCTGACCATTTTTGTCACAGAGCTGTGTTGGAACAAAGCACGCCCGTTCATGTACATAGTCTGTCTCTGGCTGCTTTCGTGCTGCAAAGGCAAACTTGAGTCATCATGGCAGAGAAGCCTAAAATATTTACTCCTGGTCCTCTAACATAAGCTTGACAGCTCTGAATGACCTATGAGATAGATTCCTTCTATCTGGAAGATTCTAAAGTCTTTGAGTACTCTCTTTAAGGATTCACTTATAGCTCCATTGCCTGTACTTGCCAAAGTCATTAGGGCATTCATCCCCTTCAGCAAACATTTACTGAATCTCCATCATGTGCCAGTCTCTCTTCTAGGTGGTTGGGACACAGGAATGAATTCAAAAGACAAGTTTCCTAACATCGTAGAAAGCGTGTCTTAGTAAGAAGAGACAGGCAACAAACAAGCAGCAAAAAAATGAGCGAGATCGTTTCCTGTAGTAATGAATGTTTCCATGAAAACAAAACAAAACAAAACATGTTCTGTGATAATGAATGACCCAAGTGGGGAGGGTGTCTCTCCACTCATTTAGGACGAGTGCTCTGGAGTAATTATCACCTATGACCACACAAGGACTAGTTGGAAATCATGTGTAATGACTAACTCCTGGGCTACTGTGTCATAGTGAGTTGGGCAGGAAAAGAAGAGCAGAAACACTAACCCCAAGAATGTGGTCACAGGTTACCAATCTGTCCTCAGTCTGGGGGGAGCAGGTTATATAATGGAATGCCACACAACTACATCCTAGCTTCAAGTTTTAGACTTTTTTCTACATCAGAACAGAAACACAAGTTAAAAACATGGGGCTCCTGGGTGGCTCAGTCAGTTAAGCGTCTGACCTGTGATTTCAGCTCAGGTCACGATCCCAGGGTCGTGGGATCGAGCCCCACATCAGGGTCTGCACTGAGCATGGAGCCTGCTTAAGATTTCCCCTCTCTCTCTCCCTCTGCCCTGTCTCTGTTTAAAAAAAAAAAAAAGTCTTGGGGCGCCTGGGTGGCTCAGTCGGTTAAGCATCTGACTTCAGCTCAGGTCATAATCTCATGGTTCATGGGTTGTGCTGACAGCTCAGAGCCTGGAGCCTGCTTCAGATTCTGTGTCTCCCTCTCTCTCTGACCCTCCCCTGCTCATGCTCTCTCTCTCTCTCTCTCTCTCTCTCTCTCTCTCTCTCTCTCTCAGAAATAAATAAAACATTTGAAAAAATAAAGTCTTACCCCATGTAGAACAGTGTGATAGAATTTGTGAGTTGCAGTTGGAAAAGACTCATTGCTTTTGTGTATTTTTATGCTTTATACCTTTTTGTAAAACGGTGCTGGTGGAGGTGAGGACGTACTCTGGGTTGGAAGACTCTTAAATGGGAAACTGAAGGCAATACCGAATCGACAGAGAGGAGTATTACAGAAACCTTGTTCTCGAGAGGACAGTGGGAGTGGAGGCTGCTGTGAGCAAGTTTATTTATTTTTCTTTGATTTTTCATTATTAAATAAGAAAGCACGATTTTCTCTGCTTTAGCAAATCAGTGTCATCAGATAAACCAGCATAATTAGACTCACCTAGTCCAGCCCGAATTTCTGGTCAGCAAAAATTTTCAATCAAATCAAAACCAAAATACTCTCAGTTCACTTTTCTGAACTGTAAACACTAATATAAGTATTTTTTTTTCTTTTCAGGAAAGGGAACGTTCTTGTTTATAGTTTCCTTTGATCAGTTACCTCAGATCTTTCCCAATGCTAAAAAATAGATGGTCTTGACTGAAATCCTGCTTCAGCATTTCGGACTGATGTTGAAATTAGTCTAGAAGCATCAATCTTTCATGTGTTTTACGACAGTTAGCCCCATATTGTAAAAATGGCAGAGTTCTTACAGTCCCTGGTTGAGCATAGCGAATTCCTGGCCCGTGGGAGCGTGTTTGTATTGCAATGATTCTAATTTACCCATAAATAAATTATTCTCCTCTGAAGCCCATAATAAATACAGTTTTAATTGCATGCCAACTGTTAGACCCTAAAATTAGACAGCTTTCGTCCTCCTTTGCCAATGGGAAGGGGTGTTCTAGAATATTGGAGCCGAGATCTGCCGAGGCTCCAGAAGCACTTCGGGAGAGAGGAAAGAGGCAGAGATATTTCTGACGAGTGTCTGAAAAGATTTCAGTTGTAGAAGCCTTACTTCTGGGTCAGACAGAAGCTGTGTTCAAATGCCTGCAGCCAAATGGAGACCAGTGCCCGGAGCCATGGCCTTTATCGTCTCTCTTCTTTGGAATCTCCGGGGTCCATTTTCACAGACTGAGCCAAAGAAGGTCAGTCACGGACTGCCCTCCTGCTTCCTCCAGTCTTCCAGAATTAGCAGAGGGAGCACTCACTTAGAAAAGATGTTTGTGCCCTTGTGACCAAGAGCTTTCAAATAGAGTCACTGTCTAAAAAAAAAAAAAAAAAAAAAAAAAGTACAGCAATCTTATAAATTAACTTGAGCGCCAGGGAATAGAGGCCAAGTGTGAAATTGGGTCAGCCCCAACAGAAGTGAGGTTAGGAGCCATCAGCACTGCCTGGCGCCCCCTCCCCCATTCCCAGCTTCCCAAGGGAGCCCCTTGCTGGAGCTCAGTGGCTCTGGGGAAGTACTTAACCTCCTGATGCCTGTTTGCTCGTCTGAAAAACAGGAAGGGGAAAATACCTGTCGCACCAAGCAGTTGTGACTTTAAGTCAGATGATGTTTGTAAAGTCCCCACACACAAGAATGTCGATCAAAAAAGTTGCTACCTCCCTCTGGGAGCTGGACTCTTGAGTAAGTTATTTCCTGGCTAACTTTATCTTTATTCCCCACTTTTCTCTACACTCACGTTTTCCTTCTGTGGAATGAAGAAGGTTAGACACACCAGGTAAGATTCCTTTGAGAAGAGGTTTACATGCTAATACTTGATCTCAAAACCCCCCAGTTCTTGTTCACTGTGACAATGGATAGATGTCATGGTTTGCAGGGGCACCTGAGTGGCCCATTCAGTTGGGCATCTGGCTTCGGCGCATGATCTCACAGCTCATGAGTTCGAGCCCCACATTGGGCTCACTGCTGTTAGCATGGTGCCATTTCAGATCCTTTGTCCTCCTCAGCGCTCTCTGCCCCTCCCCTGCCTGCTCACCCTTTCTTTCTCTCTCAAAAATACATAAACATTAAAAAAAAAAAAACACATGGTTTCCGATCTGAGATTCTGGGGAAGCTTCAGGACCAAGTTGTGACTAAGGAAATCAGGACGGTCATGTTTGTGACCATGGTGGCATTCTAGAAGCCTTCTTTACCCCCTTGACTTATGACTTATTCTGGAGCAAAGCACCGAATGCCCTTTGATCCCTCAATTTCCATTTTTAACAGATGAGGGCACATCTTTTAAAATAGTGTTTCAAATGGCGCTGGAGGTCCCCTGTGTTCTTTCAGATAACTGAGGTCATCTCTCTTGCCTTTCTCCTCAATAGAAATATATTTGCTTCAATACATTTGGAATGTCAACAACATACCAGCAACTCTTTATTTTGCAATTATAAGGGAGTGTGTGGTTAAAAGAAAACTTATTGGAATTCCCAGTCTCTTTCCCCTTTGGGAGGAACACAGACTTTGATTTCTCTTTCATAAGGGTCTCTGGTTCAACTATGTCTTGCTGATACATCTCCTGACTCTTCAGCAGATCTGCAATTCCACGCTTCTGGGCATGTTCAAGACATTTTCAAGGAGTCACCTAAAGCATTTGTGTGCTTCTTTCTTCTTGTGCCTCTTGGCTTTGTAGAATATCCGTGGCCTGTGCTTCATTGTTTCTCCAAAGGTTGGAAAAGAATGCCAACCCTTGCGTTTGCACTATGAAGGAGTACACAGAAGCAAGAGAAAGAAAGGAAACAAATTCTCAAAGCAAATTCCAGGTCTCAATCAACCGTATACATCAATCAGGCCATTCAGGATTTCCCAATGATTTCTTTTAAAAGTATCCCAATTGGGGGTGCCTGGGGGGCTCAGTCAGTTAAGCGCCCGACTTCGGCTCAGGTCATGATCTCACAGTTCATGGGTTAGAGCCCTGTGTTGGGCTCTGTGCTGACAGCTCAGAGCCTGGAGCCTTCTTCAGATTCTGTGTCTCCCTCTCTCTCTCCTGCTCAATGCTCTGTCTCTCTCTGTCTCTCATAAATAAATAGTAAAAAAAGCTTTTTGAAAAATATCCCATTTGTGCACAGTTTTGCCCCTAACAGGGTGGAGTGAGAGGCTTATGTTCTGGAAATACGGGTCCAGTTATCTCTGTTTACCTCCTCCACACCGCAAGTTCATTTCCTATTGGTTTCACTATGAAATGCATTTCTCCATTTTGCCTTTTACAGTTATCCATAGAATTGTATGAATCTTCACATTCTCTGTATTACTGAATTATTATTCAATTACTGAATTATTTGAATAATGCATGGATGTGTTTCATTCTTTTGTGGATCCACAGGGTAATATCATAAGCCAGTACATCCCTACTTTTGTTTGCTTTCATAACACTTTTCGTTCAGGAAGAAATGCAAGAGAAATTGTTGGAAA
>NW_027533170.1:5387267-5413570 GCF_008692635.1 Crocuta crocuta
CTCCCCCCCCATTCAGATCCCTGCTACCACTTTCATTAGATTATTTGTATGCCTGTCCAAGACACTTCAATCATAAAAGAGTAGGAATGTACCACTGACCCTTGAACAATGTGGGTTTGAACTTCACAGGTCCACTTATATACATATTTGTTTCTTATCTTTCTTTAGTTTATGGTCAAGTTGGCTAACATACAGGGCATATAGTGTGCGCTTGGCTTCAGGAGTAGATTCCCATGTTTCTTCACTTACACACAACAGCCAGTGCTCTTCCCAGCAAGTGCCTTCCTCACTGCCCATTGCCCATTTATACATATTTGTTTCAATAAATGCAGTAGAGTACAGTACTATAAATGTATCTTCTCTGACTTATGATTTTCTTGTTCTTTTTTTTTTTCAGTTTATTTATTTTGAGAGAGAGAGAGAGGCAAAGAGAGAGGCAGGGGCAGAGGTGGGAGAAGAGAGAATCCCAAGCAAGCTCCACGCTGTCAAGTGCAGAGCCTGACACGGGGCTTGAACTCATGAACCGTGAGATCATGGCCTGAACTAAAGTCAAGAGTCAGATGTTTAAGTGACTGAGCCAACCTGACCAATCACCTTCACCTACAGCACCCTGATTTTCTTTTGTAGATTCCCTTTCCACTTCTGTCTGTGGCCTGGGGAGGAAGCCCAGGGGCCCAGGTGGGACTTCGTCTTGCCTGGAATTGGCTTTCAGCAGACATATGACTTGGGCATGTCCTCTGTATGGTGTCACTTGTGCCTGGCCTCTCAAGAGAGGTGTGGCTGGGTTGGCAGTGGAGGTATGTCTGCAGCGTGGTGCCGGGCAGCCCCGATGAGTGTTGCGGAGTGACCAACCTTTGCTGTAAGTGCAATGTCCCCTAGACTTGGGCACAAAGGTCCCCTGGGTTTTGGAATGCCCTATTTTGGGTCCTCTGGCTTCACCTCTGCCCACCCAGAACCCATATCCTCCTTTCTAGACCATACCCTGTGCCCCCTGCTCAAAGGGCCCCAAGCCTGTGAGGGCAGATGAAGCCACTGGTGTTGTGCCCCCAGGTCCTAGGGGTGGCCGAGAGCATCTGTTTTGGAGAGAGAGTGGGGTATAGAAGGAGCTTGGACTGGAGGGCTGGGCCTTCTCACCAGTGCGCACGAGGCCCCTTGTGGTGTGAACTGGGGCTGCATCACCCATCTGTTCTGGAAAAATGATAGAATCTCCGACATTTAAAATATTGAGGCTGATGGAGCACCTGGGTGCTTCAGTCAATTAAGTATCTGACTTCAGCTCAAGTCATGATCTTTCACTTCATGGATTCGAGTCCCATGTCAGGCTCTGGGATGACAGCGGGGAGCCTGCTTGCGACTCTCTCTCTCTCTCTCTCTCTCTGCCCCCTTACTCTGCCCCTCCCCCGCTCCCCCCTCTTTGTCTTTCAAAATAAATAAATAAAACTTCAAAAGAATAGGGGTGCCTGAGTGACTCAGTTGCTTAAGTATCTGCCTCTTGATCTCAGCTTATGTCATGATCTCACAGTTTGTGAGTTTGAGTCCCACACTGGGCTCTGCACTGATGGCACGGTGCCTGCTTGGGATTCTGTCTCTCCTTCTCTCTGCCCCTCTCCCTCTTATGCTCTCTCTCTCTCTCTCTCTCAAAAACAAATAAATAAACATTAAAAAATACAAAGCAGGTTGTACCTTTTTATTAAAAAAAACTTTAAAAGAATAATAATAAAATTATTAGAGGCTGTTAAAGAAAATTCACTTTTTGATGTGGTTTTTTTTTCAGTGACATCTACTTCAAAACTTTTGAAAGCCACCATTCTTTCCAGAAGAACTTTACTACTTGGATATTTATTTCAAAAGTATTTATGTGTATGGTGTTTTCTTAGCAGCAAGTCCATACTCCCAAACTAGAGTCAGCTCTCTGAGGGCGGGAACTGGGTCTGAGGCATCCCAGTGGCCCCATGCAATGCACACAGTGGGGCCTCTGCAAAGCCGGGCACACCCGTTTCATTGTGCTTTGCTTTATCGAAGTTCACAGACACTGCATTTTTTTAGAAATTAAAGATCTGTGGCAACCCTCCACTGAGCAAGTCTATTGGTGCCATTTTCCCAACACTTGCTCATTCTGTGTCTGTGTCACATTTTGGTAATTCTTGCAATATTCCAACCTTTTTCATTATGATTGTACTTGTTATGGTGATCTGTGATCAGTGATTATGACTCCCCAAAAGCTCAGATGATGGTTAGCATTTTTTAGCAATGAAGTGTTTTTTAATTAAAGTATGTACATTGTTGTCTTAGACACGATGCTATTACACACCTAATAAACCACAGAACAATGCAAACATAACTTTAATATGCAGTGGGAGGGGCGGCTGGGTGGCTCAGTCGGTTAAGCATCTGACTTCGGCTCAGGTCATGATCTCACAGTTCGTGGGTTCAAGCCCCGTGTCGGGCTCTGTGCTGACAGCTCAGAGCCTGGAGCCTGCTTCAGATTCTGTGTCTCCTTCTCTCTCTGACCCTCCCCTGCTCACACTGTCTCCCTCTGTCTCTCTCTCTCAGAAATATATAAAACATTAAAAAAATTCACCCAGAAACCAAAAAGTTGTTTGACTCACATTACTGTAATGTTGGCTTTATTGTCTGGTCTGGAACCAAACCTATGTCTCTGAGGTGTGCCTGTATTTACTAAAATGACATATTCTATGTAGCATTTAGAATAAGCCCTACTGTGTGCTTAGTTAGCATCTTTCAGTTGCTAATTCAGTACTGGTACCTATGGACTGTGGAGAAATAGATGTATTTATTTTCTATCTGTATTTATCACTGTCCTATAATGAGAAGTTTGAGGCACATTTAAAATGTTATTAGTAAGGATGCATGAAGATTTGGGTAGAAGGGAAAGTAGAGAGATTTGGGGGATGGTAAGTAGTGACCATAGTCTAGGAAAAAGTCCCAGGCAGGAATCCAAAGAAAGTCATGCTTGATCAGAAAGAAGAAGACAAAAATCGCAATGGGGTGGGTGCCTGGGTGGCTCAGTTGGTTGAGCATCTGACTTTGGCTCAGGTCATGATCTCACGGTATATGACTTTGAGCCCCGTGTTGGGCTCCGTGCTGACAGCTCAGAGCCTGGAGCCTGCTTCAGATTCTGTGTCTTCCTCTCTCTCTCTGCCCCTCCCCCACTCATGCTCTGTCTCTCACAAAAATAAATAAACATTTTTTTAAAAAGGCTCTTTCTCTCTCCCTCTACCCCTCTCCCCTGCTCGTTCTCTCTCTCTCTCTTTCTCTCTCTCTCTCTCTAAAATTGAAAATAAATAAATAGGACAGAAACTCTCTTTCCTTAGTCTACTTGGGTGAAAGCCAGGATTCTTTGTGAGTTAAGCATGTGAGCACACTGAAGCCAACCCAGAGGAAATTAGATGAATAATTAGCAAGAGAGACACTGACTGATTCCTGGCATCGTTTAATCCAAATTATGCATCTAGTCAGACCCGGCCTTGACGTTTGCATTTCCCTGAGATACTGAATTCCCTTTTGCTCAAGGCTGCTGCTGCTTTTGGGCTTTTTCTCATTTGGAACTCAAAGAGCGCCAACAGATTCTTCCACCCAACAAGTAGACTTTCCTAATACTGTGTTGTTAACCCTGTGCTTTAAGCCCACACCTTCTAGAACAATCCATCCCCAAACGCCAATCACAAATGCTATGTTCTTCTCCCTTGTCTTCTTCCCTTTCTCCCTTAGAGTGGAGGAAAGTAATCAAGGACCCAACATACGGTCTTGAAAGTCTTGCCTTTGGAAGGCAGCTACGCTCACCACTGTACCACCAACGCCCACTGCAAAGAGAAAGTGTTGCCTTTGGACTTGTCCTCTGAACAGCATTTTCATGCTCAGAAGGAACGGAGGGCCTGGTTCTCCTGAACTTTATAAACAGAACTCTAGGGACCAAACTGAGGGCTAGCAGAGGGGAGGTGAGTAGGAGATGGGTGAAACTGGTGATGGGGATCAAGGCACGCGCTGTCGTGATGAGCACAGGGTGGGGTATGGAAGCGTCGGATCACTGCACTGGACACCTGAAACTAACATGACACTGTATGTTAACTATACTGGCATTTAAATAGAAGCTTAAAAAGAGATGTCTAATAATAATAATGATAATGATAATAATAATAATAAAAACAGACCCCTGGGTCCAGTGTGATGATTGTGATGAAGGGCCTTTATTCTTGGGGGAAACTTGGGCTAGGTCTTCCTCAGAATTGCCAGCATTCCCAGACCCCCCCAGAACAGACCAAGATTTGGCCACACGATGGGCTTAAAGGTGGTTGGACACACAGCAGCAAGAAAGGATTTTCAGAGAAAGGACAAACTGTGGAGGGTTTTCAATACTACAGGTGTGGCATGTATTTTTGAACAAGTTATATACCCTAGAAGTACAAGATGGGGGTGGGGGCGGATTATAGCACTCTCAGTAGAGCCCGGAAGCTGGAGAGGCAGAGAGGCGAAGCAGGCAGGATATTGTAGATAAGGAAGCAATTTTCAACCGGAAAATGTAGCAACTTTGAAAAAACAGAACTGATACTTCCTTGTCTGCTTTTACTGTGTGAGCACTTTTTGTGTGTGCGTGGAACACGGTTTGAAAGTCCAGTCGTCAGATTGTTCTCTGGGGTTACTAAACTGGAGGAGATGATTTGTGCACTGGTGTCCTGCAGTCCCTGGGTGTGGGACCCCGGAGCAGACTCGTGGCTGGGGGACACTGGCTGTGGGTGGCCTCCTCTGGGAGGAGCGAAGAAGGTGCAATGGTCTCCTGCCGGAAACGTGGCAGAGTGACTCAGAGTGTGGACGTTTCCTCCCTTTGCTTCGTGCAGAAACCCAGACCTCAAATGGAGAAGATACTGGTTGCCGGGTTTCTCAGTGAGAGGGCCTGAGGTCAGTGTGGCACTGGCTGGTGAAGCAGGCAGCAGAGGCCAGCGGTGTTTTCCCTCAGTAAATGCCTTAGTGGACAAAACCCAGCCCGCTGACTAGCCATTCCGACGTCTTTCAGGCTCCCCCTCAGCCTTTGCTTTGCCTGGCTGGTGTGTAAATACAGGGCTTTGTTCCCTGGAACTTCTCGAGCGTTTCCCGAGCATCCTGAATTCCTCAACGCACATCTGAGACTATGTTTCCTTTCCTTTTCTGTTGTTGACTTTTTCTTAAAATCACACCAAGAATTCATGCCTATGATAGAATCAAGAGAAAGTTCAGAAACGCGAAATGCAGAAGCAGGAATAATTCCCCAGGTCATCTTCCGTAGCATTTTGTTACATGTGTTTCCGTTTATTGCTGGGCAATCTTTTTTTTCCCTTTTAATTGAATATGTTCCAGACATCTTTCCATGTTAATAAATACTCCTTGATAAAATCTTTCTAAAGGTTGGCTGCGTTGTGTCCTGTGGTCTGAATACATAGGATTGATTTTGCCAGGCTTTGTTATTAAGAAAAGTGAGAAAGTGGGGTCTGGTTTTCCTGTTCGGTAACATCCTTATGGTTATATGTTTGACCACATCTTTGGATATTTCTCATAAATTCCTTGACTTGGAGTTTGGGGGCAAGTTGTGATTGTTTTTGAGGCTTTTATACCCTTCGCAAAATTGCCCTTCAGGTAATTTGTGCCAGGTTATAAGCGCCCATGTCTTAAGCACCAACTTTGTATACTATAATGATAATTCCATCCAGGTTGGGCCCCACGTCCTACGAACCACACAGACTTGCTTTCTTATTCAGTCTACTTACTTCTTCTTTAAGGTTTTACTCCTCATTATCCTGATACATTAAGAACTTTCAGGAAAATGGAGATATCCTGTCCCTCCATACATGTAATCAATATTTGCTCAACACCAACCATGTGCTTAGGCTGGAGGCTCAGCAGAGCAGTGAACAGGACCCAGACACTGTCCTGAAGGAAATTGCAACCTAATGGTATTAATTATGACTGGAATTTCACATACATGATAGCCAACTTGTGGGGAGTAATTTTAAGATCCCTCCCAATGTGTATTGCCTCATTTAATACAACTGAGAGACAAAGCACAAGGAGGGAAGGGACAGAGAGGGAGACACAGAATCTGAAGCAGGCTCCTGGCTCTGAGCTGTCAGCACAGAGCCCAAAGCGGGGCTCGAACTCACGAACCATGGGATCATGCCCTGAGCTGAAGTCAGATGCTTAACTGGCTTAGCCACCCAGGCTCCCCTCCACTAATTCATTTTTTTTTAGTGTTTTCTTTATTTCTGAGAGAGAGAGAGAGAGACAGCGTGAGCAGGGGAGGGTCGGAGAGAGAGGGAGACACAGACTCTGAAATAGGCTCCAGGCTCTGAGCTGTCAGCACAGAGCACGACGTGGGTCCTGAACCCACGAACCGTGAGATCATGATCTGAGCCGAAGTTGGACGCTTAACCGACTGAGCCACCCAGGCGCCCCTACTAATTCATTTTTATCCCAGAAATAAACTTGTGTCAATTTCACTGTCATCACACATTCACCACACAGAGGTATATGTAAAGTCCAGACACAGGACAGTGGCTTTCTGACGCTCCGGTGTTGCTGGTGTCAATTTCCAAGAGCAGGTGCACATCTCTGACTCTGATTTCATCAAATTGGGAAATTCATCAAATTCACCTAAGATGTGGAGAGGTCATTTTAGAGGTAAGGGGCCATTTTTTTTCTGTTCATGAACAAATGTGTCTCCTTTTATTAGATAAGAGTTTTAAAATTAATAGTACCTGGGGCACCTGGGTGGCTCAGTCGGTTAAGCGTCTGACTTCAGCTCAGGTCACTATCTCACCATTTGTGAATTTGAGCCCCACAGAGCCTGGAGCCTGCTTCAGATTCTGTGTCTCCCTCTCTCTCTGCCCCTCCCCTGCTCGCACTCTGTCTAAAAGAATAAACGTTAAAAAAATTAAGTTACATTAAAATAAAATCCTCTGTTTTTGCTTTGACTACCGGGAGCAAAGAGCTCATCTGGGGGCTGACTACAATGGCTTTCTGGAGCTTAGACTTTATAATTCAGCGTTTTCCAATCCAGACCCCTCATCCATTCATTTTTGTTTGGATGAGTAAATTGGATTTGAGGCTTTTATCATAAACTTTCTCATTTTTTTAAATAGGTGAGGAATAAAAGATCAATAAGCGGAAGGAGATCTGAAAAACAAGCACTTGACCAGCAGGCTGAAGGCCAAGGGGATAAAAAGTCCCTTCTCAGTCACCTATTCCAGTATAGGTACCTTTTACCGGAGGCCACTGCTTTTCCACTCTCCACACGCAAGGTGTGTGCTCACTCGTCTAGTGTGGTCCTGTGCAGCCAAAAGAAGCCAGCTGACCATCACTTTGGGTTCTACAGTTAATATTCTTCTTTCTAAAATTGTTTACTTATGCTTTTTAAGTTCATTCATTTATTTTGAGACACAGAGAGAGCACGCACACAGGGGAGGGGCAGAGAGAATCCCAAGCAGGCTCTGCACTGTCAGTGCAGAACCCGACATGGGCTCAAACTCATGAACTGTGAGATCATGACCTGAGCCGAGATCAAGAGTTGGCCACTTAACCAACTGAGCCACCCAGGCACCCCAATTGTTTACTTAATTTTGAGAGAAAGAAAAATCGAGCAGGGAAGGGGCAGAGAGAGAGGGAGACAGGATCTGAGGCAGGCTCTAAGCTGATAGCAAAGAGCCCAACGTGGGGCTTGAACCCACAAACCATGAGATAATGACCTGAACCGATGTCAGACACTTAACAGATTGAGCCACCCCAGTGCCCCAGCTTCAGTTAATAGTCTTATGCAGGGCTTGAGAGCCTCTGCTGGTAGCCAGTGCCGTGTGAACACATCTGCTCTTCATGTAGTGCAGAAGGGAACCTACTGGAGCCTGAGTGGGCGGGGTTACTAAAGTATTCCTCATGGAGAGCTGAAGCCCCACCACTTCAAGACTGTAGCAGGGACAAGAGGGACGGGGGCAGACCCACTGAGCTTGCCCATGGACATGAGCCCGACTCGATGCGGGTACGGTGTTCCTCTGAGATGCCACCTTCCAGTGGCGATGGTATGTCTGCACGTCCCTCTGCACTTGAGTGTCACGTGAAATTTCTGCTGGTGTCCTGTTCCCTGACTGCCTAGTGTTTAGGGCTGGCTGTTAGGAAGGCTTTTCTGTGTGAGATTTTGAAGTGTGGTGCTTGAGGAGAACGGGGGAGACTCTCTGACACTGTTTAAAGGAAGGGAAATGAGCTACTTGGCTGGAGGCTGGAGGCTGAGTGAGCCTGAGGTCTGTCATCAGGGTGAGCTCGCTCCCATTCTCTCTAACCCCTGACCTGCCCTTGTAGCTTCCACACATGCCTGGAGCCACAGTGATCACAAGGATCACAAGATCTAGAAGCTAACCTGGGAGTGGCCTGTGAGCACACGCTTTGATCGTGTGGGGTTAAAATCTCTATAGAGCCCTAGACGGTTTGTTTTTGGGATTAAAGGAGTGGAGAAATCATATTAAAATTACTTCTTGGCATTTTTCTCCCTCCTCTCATTTACTACTCATTCTGGAGCATGAAATATCAGGTCAAACATAATGAAAGTTCAACGTCTGTTTCTCTGATTCATTTTAATCTATCCTTAAGAAAAGCGGATTCTTCTCCTTCCGCAAAGTTAGACAGCTTTGCTTCCCAGCCGTTTCCTTTGCAAATGGCTGTTCCTTCTTGATTTTCACGGACCACACAAATATGCCAAAAATATTGGGGGCAGAGACTCATTTTTAACAAGTAGGAGGAAGTTTCAGAGAATTTAGAAGGATGGAGAGTCAGCAAGAAGGAAGAAGAAGCCAAATTTTATAGTCCAAGTTCAGGGCACTTTTTCACTCAATACTATTTGTTTTAAATGGGTCTACAGCTGTATCATTCTAATTCCTTGCTGCCCAAAGGGTAGTGTGTGGACCAGAAGATTTGGCATCACTTAGGAATTGTCCAGAAAAGTCTTGGATGCTCTAACTTGGCATTAACAAAAAAGAGATCGCATTAACTGTTAAGCTTGTAGGAAGAGAACGCAAATTTCCTTTGCTTCCTCAACTTAATGGTCCAGTAAGCTCTCGGTATCTGTACCAATTCAACCTCACTAGCTCAGATTTCCCTGGTGGTGTCTAAGACAGGACCTCAGTTCATCTTCCAAGTACCTTTAAGCTTTCCTTGGAATCCTTAGAAGGTCACCCACGTTCTACTTGGAGGAGCAGATTTTTTCCTCCCTGACAGTTGCCTGTCATTTACCGCCTGTTGGGGGTGTTTCAGGAAATCCCGAATCCCCTCCAATGGGCAGGCATACTCAAGGGCCATGTTTCTTTCAATATTCACCACATCAAGACTCCACTAGGGGTTGGAAGATGGACAAAATGGGTGGAGGGGAGTGTGAGATACAAGCTTCCTGTTACGGAATGAATGAGTCATGGGAATAAAAGCGTGGGGGATATAGTCAGTGGTACAGTTGTAGCGCTGTTTGGTGACACGTGGTGGCTACACTTGTGATGAGCACAGCGTAATGTATAAACTTGCTGAATCACTATGTTGTACACCCGAAACTAATATAACATCATATATCAACTATACTCAAATTTTAAAAAAAAGACAATTTTATTTTTAAAAAGGGGGGGGGAGCACCTAGGTGGCTCAGTCAGTTAAGTGTCCAAGTTCAGCTCAGATCATGATCTCATGGTTCATGGGCTCAAGCCCTGCTGATGGCTCAGAGCCTGGAGCCTGCTTCAAATTCTGTGCCTCACTCTCTCTCTGCCCGACCCCAGCTCCTACTCTATCTGTGTGTGTGTGTGTGTGTGTGTGTGTCTCAAAAATAAATAAACATTAAAACAAAACAAAACAAAACAAAAAATGAAAAAACCCTCACATCTTTTTAAAAAAAAAGACTCTGCTGGGTCTTGAGCAGAGATGGGGAGGTACTACTTCCTTCATTTGCTAACATAGCCTTGTGTTGACCCTAATATAACTCCCAGCCCTACTCTCCCCAGATCTAAGACATCTCCAAGGCCACCATTTTTAAAATATTTTAATGTTTATTTATTTTTGAGAGAGACAGAGCATGAATGGGGAAAGGGCAGAGACAGAGGGAGACCCAGAATCTGAAGCAGGCTCCAGTGTGGGTCTTGAACCCATGAACTGTGAGATACATGACCTGGGCTGAAGTTGGACAGGACGCTCAACCTACTGAGCCACCCAGGCTTCCCCCAAGGCCACAGTTTTGATAGGCTTCTGTCTCCACTTTCCATCTCCATCCCTAGGCACTCTGGCACCAAGCCCTCCCTGCACTTTCCTTCCTCCATGAAACTCACCTTACACAGAAGGACCGATGCCATGAGTCACCATTAGTACCAGTGTATCCTATCCTTGCAGAATCTGAATCCCCGCTTAGGCTCAGCCGGAACCACACCCGTGACAAGCAACAGTGTGATGTCGATGGTTTACACAACAATGAAAACGAACCACCATACCCACAGCCAGTGCTTAGTTTGATTTCATTATCAGTCAAAGCAAAATACTTGGAGAAGTATTTTTGCTAGCTTACTGGAGATGCTCGTTGAGCTTGGCTGAGATCACAGACAGGATAATGCAGTTTAATTTGGAAAACCTACATTTTAAGATAGACGTTGGTAATTTGTAGAGGGGCCAGCCCTCAACAGAGAGGATATGAGGTGTCTGGAAAGCACTTATATAGGAGTGAAAGGAAGCAGAGAGGTTTCTTCTGGAAAATGGAGGTCAGGATAAGGTCTGCAAATTGTTTTTAATGTTTATTTTTGAGAGAGAGAGAAAGAGAGACACAGAGTGTGAGCTGGAGAGGGGGCAGAGAGAAGAGGGAGACACAGAATCTGAAACAGGTTCTAGGCTCTGAGCTGTCAGCACAGAGCTGGATGCAGGGCTTGAATCCATGAACCGCGAGATCATGACTTGAGCTGAAGTCAGGCATTTAACCAACTGAGACACCCAGGCGCCACTAAGGTCTATAAATTTTAAACAGCAGTCATGTGGCCAGTCATGTGGTCTGTTGTTCTGGCTTTTTCTGATGCACAGACAAAGATCAATGAGAGGAAATTACAGAGAGGCAGGTTCTAAAACCACAAATCAACTAATGAGGAGTGAATGCCTTGGGGAGCCCACTTGCCTATCATTCATGCATCAGCTAAGGCGAGTATATTTCCATTAGAGCACTTTAGAATAAATTATTGAATTAAGTGGGGGACAGAATTAACTCTGACAGCCTAGTATCTTGGAAAAGAAAAAGCTAGAAGGAATCTTTAATTTTTTAAACAATACTTATGTATTTACTTTGAGATAGAAACAGAGCATGTCAGTGAGTGGGTGAGGGGAAGAGAGAGAGGAAGAGAGAGAAAGCAGGCTCAACACTCAGCGCAGAGCCTGACGTGAGGCTGGATCCCAACTGTGAGATCATGACCTGAACCGAAATCAAGAGTCGGATGCTTAACCAACTGAACCACCCAGGTGCCCTTAATCTTAGAAATTATTACTCAAGTTTAGGAGACTGAGACCCAGAGTGGGGATTTGACTTACCCCAGTTCAGATGTCTAAATTTTTATTATTATTTTATTTGAGAGAGAGAGAGCAGGAGAAAGTGGGAGAGAGAGAGAGAGAGAGAGAGAGAGAGAGAGAGAGAATCTCAAGCAGGCTCCACACCCAATGTATGGCTCAATCTCATGACCCTGGGATCATGACCTGAGCTGAAATCAAGAGCTGGACGCTTAACTGACTGAGCCACCCAGGCACCACCAGAGTCCAGATTTCTAATCCCTATCTGAGTATATTTCTGGCTACACACCATTATTCCCTCTCAGATTCCTTACACATCTCAACTTCTTTGATGCTATATCTACTCCAAGGTGAATTAATGGGAAAATGGAGAAAAATCAGGTAGGACTTAAATGACTTAGTCTCTGGAAACTACCATGAAGTAAATTAATACTGTTGAAGGTAAACTATCTACTTAACCAGTTGAATTCTTTTAGCCACAAATAGGTATATCTCTTTCAGAATATATTAGTAGAGTTCCAATCTATTCTCCACTTAAACTTTGACTTTATCTGAGAGCCATTTCAACTGAATATTCGATAGGACATAGGTTAGAAATTCATTTATTCTTTAGGTCAAATGGAATGAAACAATGACTGACCATTGAGACGTCATATTTAACTGATAGAAAGAGAAGAGCCATTTGTGTAAAACAAACAAACAAACAAACAAAATCCTCTTTCAGACATATCCCGAACACACACTGGCCTAAAGGATACCACTGACCCCAGGGTTGTGAGGAAATACTTCCTGTGGGAGGTAGTTCCATTCATGGTCCAAGTTGAGCTTGCAGAGGCCTCACTCTCTGGGGCCCACTGGCCAACCCTTGCAAAGCCAGCTTCCGCATCTGTGAAATAAGGCTGTTTCCATCACTGTCACTCTCAGTCCCTCCAGGTCTGTTAGGGGGTCATCAGCAAGAGCTACAGGATTTAAAATACAATACCGGGGCACCTGGGGGAGGGATCAGTCAGCTAAGCATCCGACTCTTGGTTTTGGCTCAGGTCGTGATCTCATGGTTTATGAGTTTCAGCCATGAGTCAGGCTCTGCATACACAGTGTGGAGCTTGCTTGGGACTCTCTCTCTCTCCTTTTCTCTCTACTCCTCCCCCTCTTGCACACACACACACTCTCTCTCTCTCTCTCTCTCTCTCTCTCAAAATAAAAAAATAAACATTAAATTAAAAAAAGAAAGAAAGAAAAATAGGGGAGCTCAACAGCATTTTCTTTGTGTCAGGAGTTTTAGCTGGACCTTCTGTTAGGAGTGTCTTTTGTTTTTATCATGAGATCCTTTCAACCTTACCTGTGTGTGTGCCAACACGTCACCCTTGAGGAGTGAGGGGGACCTGGGTAGCTTCAGGATGGGGGTCAGTGCCAGGAAAACCAAACCGGTGACTAGAGTTTTGGACCTTCAGCTCCCAACCCCGTCCCCACCCCACACTCTCCAGGGGCCAAGGAAGAATTCAGTCACCAACAATTCAGTCAATCGTGCCTATGTAATGAAGCCACCATGAAAATCTCTGAAACGGCTGGGTTTAGAAAGCTCCAAGGGATACTGGTCAACCCACTTTCAGCAATTTAAGTTCATACATTTTGTTAAACTTATTTTTGTTAACTAAATTTTGTTGCCCAGAGCCCATCATTCATTTTCCCTTTCTTCCGATAACAGCATGTGGATTTTTCTAGAATGCATCATCCCTTCCTCCCTTTTAGACCATGGGAGGAACTGGCCCACCCCCTGCTTACATGGTGGCCAGTCAACAGACTCCATCCTTTAAAAAAAAAAAAAAGCTTCAGGAGTGGGTACATGAAACAATTTAGTTTACTAAACCCAGTCTTTGGATTTTTGCCTGACATTGCATAAGAAAGTTCTCTCTTTCCTCTGAGATTGCTAACCTGAATGGATGTAAACCAAGACCTTACGGGGGCCATCTTGCACCCATGGGGGTGATGTTGCCTGAGAGTGGAACCAGGACCAGAGGAAGTTGGAGGGAGAGAGGGAGGGAGGGAGGTGGCGGGAGGAGACCTTCTATTACAGGAGCCAGTAGATGTCCTTTTCCTCTTTAGCCAAATCAAGTTGGATGTCTGTCACTGAACCAAATATATCCTCTTAGCATTTCCAAACTGTCCTTCCACTCTGGTCCCAGATGGCCTGGGAGGAATGTGGACAAAGCTCCTAAAGCTCTCTGCTGAAATTACTTGGGCTCTGGAGACTGAACTTAAGTCCTGGTGTCCCCCTCATTTACTAATAATGCTCAGGGACAAGTCATATAATCGCCTGTAAAGCATGGATAAAAATACCTCCCCTACCTCCCTCACAGGCTTATTGCAATAGCAGAATGAAATGAAGCGTGTACACTTGCTCTCTCAGCCACATGAACATGTTAAAATGTTAGTGAGGAATGGAGGAGAAAATCACTGATGACTCCTGATGCCCTCTCTGTGCTATAGGGACAAGGCCAGGGACTCCACATGCACGATTGTCTTTTATCTTGACAACAGCCCTGTGAGGCAGGCTGTGTACACGGTCCCATATACAGCATCTAGCACATTTCCTAGCTTAGAGCGGCTGCTCAATACATATCCATTTCCTGTTGTAACTGTGCCACTGGCTTAGGGACCTAGGCTAAATTACATCTACAGTTCTCAAGTTTCTTTAACTCTAATAAAGGAGCTCGAGCTAAGTAATATTCAGTATTCCAGGCAGCCTTAATTGTTTAAGATAGAATTTTTGAACTTGGCACTTGGAAAAAGGGCTTTATGATCAGACAAGTTTAGGACAGGCTGGAATCAAAGTTAAACAAGACTTCTGTGCAAGGTCATGTAACAAATCAGTAGCCGACCTAGGAAATTGGCGGTATTCTATATCTTGATAGGGTTTTGGGCTACACAGATGCATGCATTTGTTAAAACACAGCACCTATAGACATAGTATTTGTGCATTTCATAGTACATACATTTTACATGGGAAGGAAAGGTCTGCAAAAAAAATATTGAGCTCTAGTTAACCTTATGCATGCTGAAGTATTTGGGGAGAAATATACTGAGGTCCATAAGTTCCTTTGAAATGCGCCAGAATTAACATGGAATAATGGATGAAGACGGAGATAGACAGATGGATAGATGGAGTACAGAAAGTGTAGTCAAATGATCGTGAAGGAATCCAGGTGGAGGGGTGCCCAGTGTTCACTGAGGAGTGCTTTCTACTGTGCTGCATGTTTGAGATTTTCCATAATAAAATGTTAGTTTCTTAATAACATGTTAGAGAAAACAACCCCTCACCAAGTCCAGTTTCCTGTCCCCAGCCTTATCTCTCTGACTAGCCCACCAGCTTTGCTCTGGGCTCCTGGGAGAAGACCTACTGCCTAAGGGTCTGAGCCCTGAGCCTAAAAGGAAACAGGCACACTCTTTATTGTGGTGATTCCCCTTCCCGGGAAAAGATGTCACCCAATTTCTTAACAAGGGGAGCCAATTCCCTCCAGCTTCATCCCTTCACCCTAGCAAGAGTCAGCTTGCGTTCTAAAAGAACCCCTCTGCCTTAGCTGTCACCGCCCCTGTTCCCTGTCGCTCCCTTGGCTTTGGTGGCTCCCCAGTCCCCCAACAGCCACTCTTGTCACCATCGCCCCCACTCTGTCACCGTCCCCCGTGGCCTGGCTTTGGGGGCTCAGCAAGTCCTGGAGACACTGAAGAGTCCCCCTCTGCCTTCCCTCTCACTGTGTGATCTGGGGACAAGTCCGGGGGTTTAAGCAGCTGTCTCTATGGTTTTAGTTCAGACCTATCCAATCTGCTACCTGCTATGTCCTAAAGTCTGACCTCAGCCCACTTTTGAATGACAATTATGCCCGCTATTTGCCAATGCTTTTCTTAATGCTAAGCACTTTGCATCTCTTTCCATAGCTCACTGCAATTTTCACGGGACAGCCAGACAGGCCGGTGTCCTTCAGCTTTCACAGATGGAGAATCCGGGAGGCAGTGCAAACTCACATCCATTGAGTTCCTACTGCATGCGCTCGTTCGCTGCGTGTTTCCACATACGCTGTCCCACTTTTAAAGCCCACAACTCCCTCACGAGGCGTTTATGACATGCGTGCCATGGGACCCCTTTTGCAAATCGGGAAACTGAGGCCCAGAGAATATTTGTTGAGGTCCAGCGGCCAGACGGCACCTGGCAGCAGGAGCGCAGTCCTACGGAATATCAGAATGAGGCGGGGGCGTCGTTTGGCTTCCTAGCCACCCACTCTGCTTCCCAGTTGAGGGCACCGAGTCCCGGAGAGCAGGCGTGAACTCCTTAGAAGAAGAACTTAGAATTCGAACTCAGGTCTACATTTCCTGGCTCCATTTCGAAGCTGCGGAGCCCCATATGGACGTAGACATATGGAGAAGCTGGAGGGTCTCACGCCCACGCGGGAGCTGTATGCCACTCTGGGCTGGCCTTCCCATTTTTAAATCTGGCAGGAGCTGAACACCGGGTTTGTCTCCAAAGCTTAGCCACTCGCAGCCTGCGAGGCACTTAGGCAGCCCAGACGGCATCGATGTTCCTGGGGCAACAATCGCTTCACGCGCCAGGAGGCTTTGAAAGCCAAGGGCGGAATCAATCACTGCAATATAAACACTGAAATGAGTAGCGAATGAAAAAAAAAAAAAAAAGCCTGGCAGACCCCACAGTGGCTGGACACCTGGACCTGCTTTTACAGCCCCGGCCCCTCACGTCCTGATGCAGTTTGATTGGGTTTGAGGGTGAAGGCAGCGGGGCGTGCCTAGGCCCTGTTTTCTTACTGATGTGACATGCCTCACCTCCAGGCCAACAGCATAAGCTTGCTTATCCGACAGCCTCTGGATATGGCTGTTCACACCCAAGTGTTGCAGACAGAAGGGCGCTTACTTCTGAGCTGGCATTTAGCTCTCTCTCCCAATCAAGTTGGCAGCTAGGTCTGAGGTTTGTTTGCATATTTAGTTGCTTGTATATCTGCAAAAATCGCTCAGTCCTCTAACACACAGGCTCCTGTCATCAAAGGTGAACCGTACTGGTTGAACTGTCCCGTGTATAGGTGGTTTGTATGTGTGAATGGGAAGTAGCAAGCCCAGACGGTCGTGAACTTCACTTTCACTTGGACTCCTAATTGGCAGAGCTCTCACCAGTCGCTTAAAAGGGACAGCAGTTTTTTCTAACTTTATATTTATTTATTTATTTATTTAGAGAGAGACTGGGGAAGGGGCAGAGAGAAGAGAGAGAGAGAGAATCCCAAGCTCGATCCCACCAACGGAGAGATAATGACCGGAGCCAAGACCAGGAGTCGGATGCTTAACCGACTGAGCCACCCAGGTGCCCCGGGACAGTATTGATTTAGCCACAGTGCACCGTGGATGAGACCGCCGATGTCCCACCCGTGACATTATATAAGACAAAATGAGCCAGGGGCGCCTGGGTGACTCAGTCTTTTGGGTGACCGGCTTTGGCTCAGGTCATGATCTCAGGGTTCGTGGGTTCGAGCCCTGCATCGGGCTCTGTGCTGACAGCCGGCTCAGAGACTGGAGCTGTTTTGAATTCTGTGTCTCCCTCTCTCTCTGGCCCTCCTCTGCTCATGCTGTGTCTCTCTCTCAGAAATAAATAAAAAACATTAAAATAATAATTAAAAAAAAGACAAAATGAGCCAGACTTTGGTAGAAGTTCTGCGTTCTGACAACCGGAGGCTAGGTATTATTGGGTCCCCTGCGGCTGGCTCATTCCTCTGTGCACCAAAGGGATAGGTCTTCTCACGGCTAGTCCTAGAGCAGATTATTCCCAGGCAAGGCGATCTCATAACTAAACATCCAGACTAGGTCTGTTTGGGGAGGGAAAGGGGGGCCTATTAATAATCACACAGGCACATCAGGTGTGAACCAGGACTGACGGTGTCACTTAGGACACTTGAGCAAAATAAGAGAAAATACTGCATCCCTGGGTCTGAGGCAGGAGAGGCCTGGAGCACTTCCCTCCCACATTGGCAGCAGGCTGGGCACCGAGAGGGGGAGGGACGGGAGGGATGCAGGGGGCCGATCTGCGTCTTGGCATTTACTGGAAACTACTCCCTGAATTGTACCTCCAACCCATTACCTCTGGTGGTTAGGTGCAGATTCCTTAAATGTTACTGCCTGGGCATTTGTGTGTGCAGAATGGAGGGGAGGAGGGGTGAGTGAGCACAGAAGACACAGTGGAAAGGAAGTGTCCCCTCCGTTGAGGGCTGAGGGGTAGGAACGGTAGGGGGCGGCATGAGGGGGTGTCTCCAGCAGAGCTCAGCTGTGCACAGGGCTACAGCAGCCTCCTGGAGGCAGCAGGACAGGGACAGCAGGGACAGAGAGCAGGGGTCCCATGGGGGGTGGAGGGAGGGTCCCAGCCAGCCTGCTAATGAGGATTCTGTACCCTCTGGGCCTCCGGGTGCTTGACTCCCCTCCCCAAACCCACCTCCACACTTTCCTGTCTGAGTTAGCTTAACAGGGTACACGCTTTGCAATCACAAGTGAAGATGTTTTTAGATTCTGTTGCTGTTCTGTTCCTTCTGTGGCTTCTCATGCCTGGGAGATAACGATGGCTCTGGAAGGCAGTCTGAGCTCTCGGCTCCCTGGATCTCTGCACACACCTCCAGGCTGGCATTTGAGTTCTGAATTGTAATTGCTTGTGGCTTATCAGTCTTCCCCACTCCCTCCGCTAACAGCAACTTGAGATTGTGGCCTCCTGAGTGCCCAACACTGTGCCTGGCCAAAAGCAGGCCTCTGGGATGTCTCTGAGCAAATGATGGCAAGAGATGGCAATCATCTGGGGTGCAAAACAGAGGTCAAGATAGAGCCTTCATGCTCTTCAAGGTCTCAGACATCCGTGCAGGTTCTCCAAGATAATATAAAACCTCTATTCAGGGGCACCTGGGTGGCTCACTCGGTTAAGTGTCCGACTTTGGCTCAGGTCATAATCTCACGGTTTGTGGGTTTGAGCCCCACATTGGGCTCTGTGCTGACAGCTACCTCAGAGCCTGGAGCATGCTTCCGATTCTGTGTCTCCCTCTCTCTCTGACCCTCTCCCGCTCATGCCGTCTCTCTCTCTCTCTCTCTCTCAGAAATTTAAAAAAAAAAAACAAAAAAACCCCACACCTCTATTCATACCTTTTTTTTTTTCCTCCTATTGCTTTCAATTTGATTTTGTTGATCTGTTTTCTATGCTACCCGTAGAAAAAGTTACCTTACTATTGCAGCTTAAAAATGACTAACGCAGGGGCACCTGGATGGCTCAGTTGGTTAAGTGTCTGACATTGGCTCAGGTCATGATCTCACAGCTTGTGAGTTTAAGCCCCGCTTCAGGCTCTGTGCTGACAGCTCAGAGCCTGGAGCCTGCTTCAGATTCTGTGTCTCCCTCTCTCTCTGCTCCTCACCTGTTCGCACTCTGTTTCTCTCTCAAAAATAAAATAAAAAAGTTTTAAAAATTTGCCATTATTGCTTTGGAATTCTGAAGTTATTTCTTATCATAATCTGAAAGAGTGTTGCCCTGTTTTAATTTGGCTTGCAATTTTACTTAGAAATTTTTCCCTGTGTTAGGTGAAATCACATGATATACCTAGTCATATATACTGCATATTATAATCATTCAGTACATGTTGCTTAAAGAGAACATTTCCTACTTACAAAGGATGAATAAAGCTTTTTTTAAAAAAAATAAAGATCAGAGAAATTGTAGCAGATCTAAATATATGCATTTATTCTTCTAGCCTTTACATCTGAACACAGTTTTTTGTTTGTTTGTTATGTATTTATTTAATCTTTCTATAATTTATTTATTTTTAATAATTTACGTCCAAGTTAGTTAACACATGGAGCAACATTGATTTCAGGAGTAGATTCCTTAAGCCCCTTACCCATTTAGCCCATCCCCCCTCCCACAACCCCTCCAGCAACCCTCTATTTGTTTTCTATATTTAGAAGTCTCTTATGTTTTTACCCCTTCCCTGTTTTTATATTATTTTTGCTTCCCTTCCCTTATATTCATCTGTTTTGTACCTTAAAGTCCTCCTATGCATGAAGTCCTATGATATTTGTCTTTCTCTGACTGAGTAACTTCACTTAGCATAATACCCTCTCGTTCCATCCACATAGTTGCAAATGGCAAGATTTCATTCTTTTTGATTGCCAAGTAAATACTCCAGTGTGTGTGTGAGTGTGTGTGTGTGTGTGTGTGTGTGTGTGTGTCACATCTTCTTTATCCATTCATCTGTCACTGGACATCTGGGCTTTTTCCATACTTTGACTTGCGCTGGTATTGATAGCGCTGGTATAAACATTGGGGTACATGCGTCACTTCGAAACAGCACACCTGTATCCCTTGGATAAAAACCTAGTAGTGCAATTGCTGCGCCGTAGGGTAGTTCTATTTCTAATTTTTTGAGGAACCTCCACACTGTTTTCCAGAGTGGCTGCACCAGTTTGCATTCCCACCAGCAGTGCAAAAGAGCTCCTCTTTCTCTGCATCCTCACCAACATCTGTTGTTGCCTGAGTTGTTAATGTTAGCCAATCTGGCGGGTGTGAGGTGGTATCTCAGTGTGGTTTTGATTTTTATTTCCCAGATGATGAGTGATGGTGAGCATTTTTTCATGTGTCGGTTGGCCATCTGGATGTCTTCTTTGGAGAAGTGTCTATTCATGTCTTTTGCCCATTCCTTCACTGAATTATTTGTTTTTTGGGTGTTGAGCTTGATAAGTTCTCTATAGATTTTGGATACTAACCCTTTAGCTGATGTGTCATTTGCAAATTTCTTCTCCCATTCTGTGGGTTGCCTCTTAGTTTTGCTGATTGTTTCCTTCCCTGTGCAGAAGCTTTTTATTTTGATGAGGTCCCAAGAGTTCATTTTTGCTTTGGTTTCCCTGGCCTCTGGAGACATGTTGAGTAAGCAGTTGCTGTGGCCGAGGGAACACAGTTTTTTACAAATTGTCTGGTAAGAGGTGGATAAATTTGAAGGTTACGATGAAAACTTTATTTTTAAATATTAAAAAAAATTTCTTTTAACATTTTTTATTTGAAAAATAATGAGGAGAAAACACAAGTAAGAGTCATCCCAACTTTGCCACATTTTTGAGAATTATTACCTCCCCCATTATCACCACCACCAAAATCTAGTCACTGTTATTAACACACTCACACACACACGTATACATGCTCACTTACATACTCACACACACACTCACGTACACACCCACACATATTCTCACTCACCCACATACACACTCCCACAACCACACACATGCACACTCACACCCACCACATACTCACACAAACACATACACACACTCTCACTCACATACTCATACAAACACTCATATACTCTCACCCATATATACACACTCACACAAACACACACTTCCTCACATAAACACTCACACAAGTGTGCACACACACACACAAACTCACGTATATTTCTTAAAAAACGCAATCATCCTAATTATACTTTACTACCATTTTCCTTTTTCATGTAAAAAATATTTTATAGACCTATTACAAACTCAGAATGAGATACTATCTCACTCTTTTTCTTATAATTTTGTTTTTTGCATTTAGCCTTTTAATTTGTGTGAGATTTATTTCTGTATGGTGTGAGACAGGGCTCTAACATTGATTTTCTAAATGAATTGACAGGTGTCTCACACCATCAAAGACTATCTACTGACTCAAAACACTGCTTTTTGGGGGTGACTGGGTGGCTCAGTCAGTTAAGCATCCGACTCTTGATTTCAGCTCAGGTCATGATCTTGCAGTTCCTGGGATCAAGCCCCATGTCAGGCTTGGGGCTGACAGCACAGACCCTGCTTGGGATTCTTTCTCTCTTCCTTTCTCTTTTCTCCCATGCTCATGTTCTCTCTCTCACTCTCTCAAAATAAAAAAAAAATAAACTTAAGTAAATTGAAACACTGCTTTTACCTCATATGAATGTGAATCTGTCTGGACTTTTATTGTTTCAATGATCTATTTGTTTATTTCTGTGCCACTTAATCATTGTTTAACTTATATAATTTATGAGGTAGTCAGATAACTGTTTGTTTATTCCTGCAAAAAGTAATTTACAATTTTAATTTCCATTTTAATTTTTTATATCTGGTAGAAAAACTTCCCCTGCATTGCCTCCTCTCTTTTCTGGTTTTATTTTTAACTTTTGACAATTTTAATAAAATAAGACATGTACGTAATTTAAAAACTGTTGTTTTAAAATTACAAACAACACTTGTCCTGCTACTCTTCATTTCCTCATTTCTTCTCCTCAGAGGTAATCACTTTTACCTCTTTTAGCTGGTATTTCTGGCATTAACCTTTACATTTCTAAATAATGTTATTATACTGCTAATCACTTGATTGATCACTTTTACACATCATTTATTGATTTCTATTCATAAATATTTCTCTTTCTTTCATCCTACCCCATTCCCTCTTCAACAGAGTTTATTATAAATTTTGGCTAAATACATAATTCATGTTTACATTAAGATTGGACAAATACTTTGAGTACTTGATTAGTATATTAGTATTGATTAGTGTATTTTGTATGTACATACATTAGTATATATACTATATTAGTATTGGTTAGTATATTTTGTATACTAGTATATTATGAGAGTTGATTAGTATATAATGACTACATTTCCTTTCCATTATAAATAAAATCCTTTCTTGGTTTTTTTTGGAGTTATTCATTGCTTCTGTTTTTACTTGTGTGATTTTTTTTTTATAAGCATATCTAAGTTTTTTCCAAATATTCCATTGAAGGGCCACATATCTGTCAGCAGATTTTCTCCCATGCTCAGAAGCATTAGATAGTTTATTTACTTCTTCCTTACCTGGAAGCTTTCTTCCCAGAATCTTCTCTCTTCCTCCTCAAATCCCCTTTTTTCTTAATCTCAGGTCTTTCTCTTTTTAAATTAATTTCCTTGTTTTGTTGGAGCATGTTTTCCAGTTGCTGTCAACATTTCTGTATCCGTATGTTTTAGATATGTTACTTTTACTTTATTTTATTGGGGAGTAGGGGCAGAGGGAGAGGTAAAAAGAATCTCAAGCAGGCTCCTCACTGACAGTGCAGGGCTTGATCCCATGACCCTGGGTTCATGACCTGAGCCGAAATCAAGAGTCGGATGCTCAACACACTGAGGACCCAAGTGCCCCTAGATATGTTACTTTTTTTTTTTTTTACAAATAGTTTATTTTCAAATTGGTTTCCACATAACACTCAGTGCTCATCCCCACNATATGTTACTTTTAAATAGCACATATTCAGAGTTTGTTTTTTGATCTAGATGGGCAATCTTAGTCTTTTAACTGGACTAGTTAACCTATCTACATTTAATCGAATTCTCCACATTGTGTTTAAATCTACCTTTTTCTTTACCAAGTATTCTTTAGTTTTTTTTTCCCCCCTCTTTCTTTGCCTTCTTTTTGATTTCATTGACTTTACCAGCTTGAAGATTTTCTTTTCTATCTGCTTGGAAGTTGTACACTTTGTTTCTTTTTTCTTGGTGATTATTCTAGACATTACACTATGCATCCTTGACATTAAATGTTACTTAATACCTTTACCTTCCTCCCAGGCAGCACAAAAACATCAGTATTAATTATAATCTTCCCAAATTTCATGCTTTTATTGCTATTTATTTCAATTCTCTTTAGACACCTTAAGGCATAATAGTTATTATTCTACATGGTCAATATTCATTTGGATTTACTCATGTATTTACTATGTTCTTTGCTCTCTTTTTCCCCCCTTAACTATACCTTCTGCCCATGATGACTTTTCTTATGTCTGAAATGCCTTCTCTATGATATACTTTAGTGGATATCTACAGAAGGCAAACTTTCTGTGCTTTTACTTATCCAGTAATGTCTTTATGTTGTCTTCAATTTTGAAGCACATAATTTTGCTGAGTTTAGAATTCTAGGTGGGTGGTTATTTTCTTTCAATACATTGAAGATAACATTCCCTTGTGTTCTGGCTTTTTATTTTATTTTGTGATACTGAGATGTCAGCTGTCACTCTGTCACTCCTTTGAAAGCAACTTTTTTTCTCTAGCTTCTTTTAAGGTTTTCTCTTTCTTGGGGTGCCTGAGTCGTTCAGTAGCTTAAGCATCCACCTTCAGCTTAGGTCATGACCTCACAGTTTGTGAGTTCAAGCCCTGCCTAGAGCTCTGCACCAACCGTGCAAAGTCTGCTTTGGATTCTCTGTCCCTCTCTCTCTTGGCCCCTCCCCTGATCCCTCCCCCACTCTCTCTCTAAAAATAAATAAACATTTAAAATTTTTTAAAAATGTTTCTCTTTCTTTCTGCTTTTCTTATAAACCAAAGTGTGAATTTTTTTATATTTGTCCTAGGAATTTATTGGGTTCTCAAATTTGTAAGTTGCTCTCTTTCATCAATTCTTGAAAATTCTTAGTAATTTTTTTCTTAGATTATTGCTTTTACCCTGTTCTTCTCTACTGTCCTCTGTGGTCTGATTGGAGAACATATGTCTCCAAGATCTAACATATCTTTTTCTATGACAAACCATGGCCCGTAGGTCAGCCATCTATTTTTGTAAACAAAGTTTTGAATATAGTCATGCTTATTTATTTACCTATTGTCTATGGATTTTTTTTTTTTAAGCTCCAATGGGAACTATGAGTAGCTGCGACCAACACAGTATAGCCTGCCTGCTTGGCCCAAAATATTTACTACCTGATCTTTCCAGCATAAGTTTGCCCAAGCTTACTTGACATTTTTTATCCTTTCTTCTGTTTTCTTGCTCATCCTTTGGCCTTTCTGTAACACATTCTGGATCTTTTCTTCCTATTTATATTCCAGTTTCCTAGTCTAATCTTTAGCTGTATCTGCTGGAATGTTAGACTGTGCATCAAATTCTTAATTATGGTTATTGTTTTTTTCAGCTGTAGAATTTCTATTTGCTTCTTTTTCAAAGTCACTTTTTTGGTTTCCACATCCCAGCTGAAATTTTCAAGCTTTTCCTTTTCTCTTTTAAGACAGGAAACATGGCTTTGGAGTCTGTGCCCAATACTTTCACTATCTAAAGTCAGGGTGGCTTTGTGGGTTTGTCTGAGTGGTAATATTCCCCGCTGCTGGTTTTCACTCATAGAGAACTTGCACTTGATATTGCATTTAATTTTTTTTTTTGAGAAATAATTTTGAGGCCTAGGATGAAAATATATACCTCCACAGAGAATGTTCACTTGCTTCTGACACTGGGATCCCATTAACTGAGATTCCAGACTTGAGATTCTCAGAGTCACCCACATGTGAACAGTGTTCCTTCCGGTTTACTCTCTCACACACTGGATGTTCCCAGACTCATCAGCACATTGGAATCACCAGGGAAGTTTCCAAATCTATGGATGCTGTGTACCACTCCCAGAGACCGTGACTTCCTTGGTCTCTGGTGCAGCCTGCACTTTGGAATTTTTAAAAGCTCCCCTGAAGAGGTGCCTGGGTGACTCCATCAGTGAAGCATCTGACCTTGGCTGAGGTCATGATCTTCAGGTTCGTGGGTTTGAGTTTCCCATTGGGCTCTGTGCTGACAGCACGTGGAGTCTGCTTGGGATGCTCTCTCTCCCAATCTCTCTCTGCCCATCCCCTGCTCATGCTCTCTCTCTCTCAAAAATAAACAAATAAACATTAAAAAAAGAATAAAAGCTCGCCTGAGATTCTGCTGTGCAGGCACATTTGGGAAGCCCTGCTCTAAGAGTAAAGCCCTTCGGGACCTCAACTTAATGTGTGGGTATTTATCAGACTCTCCACCTGGCCGGCCCTTTTATCTCTTTTGTCCAGTGAAGCTGCCAGAGTCTAGCAGTTTCCTCCTGAGCAGAGCAAAAACAGCTCTGAGAGCTTGCTTCTTGGATTCTCCAAAATCTTAGCATAGTAATCCATCACTATCTTACCAGCTCTTTGATGCTTTGAAGAAAAATTAAAATAGAAATACATTGCTCATATTTATAAAATATATGTAATTATATATTTTAGTATAGTATCTTAAAAATAATATATTTAATGTTTATAAATGAAAATATACTAATTATAAAATAACCATAAAGATATATACATATATATTTAAATAATTAAAACTGTATCTGGATATACTGTTTCCCTACAACTCTTTTTTTGATTTTGTTTTTTGATTTTTTTTCCCTTGGAAGTATCCATACTGCTTCCACTCACAGGAGTGTTTTATTTTGTTACTTCCTTTTTAAAAAACATTTATTTATTATTTTTGAGAGACAGACAGAATGCTAGGGAGGGGCAGAGAGAGAGGGAGACATAGAATCTGAAGCAGGCTCCAGGCAGTGAGCTGTCAGCACAGAGCCTGACGCGGGGCTCGAACTCACTAACTGTGAGATCATGACCTGAGCCAACTAGGCACGTCTCCCTACAAGTGTTTTAGTGGGAGGGTTGATGTAGCCTGCAATTAAGAGAATAGAATGTCCTCTCCTTTTTAAAAGGAACAAGTGAAGTATTTTAGAGTTCTCACCCTTCTGAAAATGTCCATTTTATCCACTCCCTGAAATTACAATTTGGCCAGGATTTGAAATCTAGGCTAAAACTTAATTTTCCTTTAAGTACTCAAAGGCACTGCCTTATTGGTCTCTAACATTCATTGTAGCTGTGAATAATCCTATTTCTACCTCATCTGTTTTCCTTGTAAATAGCTTTTTTTTTTTTTTTTTTTTTTTTTTTTTTTTGGG